>NC_079212.1:118470473-118700473 GCF_029633865.1 Lampris incognitus
TTTGGTAAGATTACAGAGCAACCTTGTACATGTTGTCTAAACAGGTAATGCCAGAAGCTAGTTTCTCCAGTAAACTGCACTTCCTTTTATATACTACATATTTTCAATTCCTGTTCCAAGGCAAAAATGTGGAAAAATACCTATAACATGAAAAAAGTAGAGCAGTGGCAAAAACAATTCATGATGGAGTTTGTAGTTAAATGCGTGTTTTTTTTTGTTTTGTTTTTTAATCATTTTCTTGCTGCATTGTGAATATCTGACCACTTGGAGGCATCTTTTGAACATGTGCAAACAAGATTTTCCTGTACACTTCAGAATTCCTTCATCTGCTCATCTGTTATATCATCAATTAAGACCAGTGGGCCAGTTCCAGAGGCAGCTATGTATCCCAAAGCTATGACACTGCCTATTTCATGCTTCAGTTGAGGAGGTGATGTTAAGTCAAATCAGGTTTTATCTATATATCCTCTAATCACAACTTGGTTCCAGAGAGAGGCAAAATCATCTTGCAACTCTCCAAAAGATGAAAATAGAATGCGCTAATGTATGACACCCCCTAGCTTTAGACCATCAATTCAGATGAGGAAAAACACCAAAGGAAAAAAAAGAAAAAAGAAAACAAAAATGAGTAACCTCATGAAGAGCGTCACAAGAGGGATCTCTTGTCCCAAATGGACAGGCATGTAATAAATGCAGAGTAGTCAGAGTGGATAAGCAGCAACATATTTACAATTAATACTCAATGAGGCACTAAATTAATACTTAGGAGGCACTAAATTAACACATAACATACAGCAAGACAATGCAAAATATGAATATTTAACTGTCAAGCATCCTCTACAGAAACGCATCAGATACTGTCCACATAAGAAGGCCATGCACCATCCACAGATGGCCCTATGTCTCTATGATCCCCAAGGGTTTGAGGTCAATTGAGTACCACAAAGCCCTGGTGAAAAGGCCAAGAAGTATTTTATACATTAGCACTTTAAAGGAATTGTTCTAAATTTTATAAATCTATCCCAATTTCATACTCACTGCTCATGTAATACATAGGTAGGTTTCATTTTCAGTCTTCCAGCCTCTTCTTCATACTGGACACCCAGCTCCATCTAGCCATCTAGAGTTCAATGCAATCAGTGGGAGATAAATCCACGATCCTCATTCATTGCAAAAAAAAGAAAAAGACAAAACAAAAACAAACAAAACAAAGCTCCATGGTTTAGCCAAAGCTAACATGATGCTACAGCATCTACCAGTGAATACGAGAGGTCATTTCAAAACTTTACTGTTGTTTTATTGCCAAATTCCCTCTTAATGCTTGCTTTGCTGTGCCACAGTGGAGTGGTGCCTGCTGTTAATTGTTCGAAGGCTGTATTGTAGTAAGTATATCTTTTGGTCATTCTGTTTTCCTTTTAAAAGTAGAAATTGAAAAAAAAAGAAAAACTAATGGTAGGGGCACTTTTTGATTCAAAATTACAAAAGAGAGAAAGCTTGAACTTTTAATGAATCTGAAATTTTGCAACTGCATAGACACAAATGCTGTGGATAAAATAGAAAAACAGGACATTTTGTGGAACTGTATGGCTGTTGAGGTCCTCTCCAGATTACATTAAACTTTCCCATCGATCCTCCCAGCCATTTTATGTTGGTCAGGGTTGTGGGAGGTGCTGGAGCCTTCTGCAAAATGTTCTGCTTATCCGTTATTGCTCTGCTTATTCGTTTTCATGCGAATTTATTCGGTAACAAAGGAGAAAAAGAATATGGAGCAATTTTTCAATTTTGCACCTGTTGTTTCTGAGCAGGAAAATGCAAAATGACTTGTTTTCCATTTTTAAAAGTATGGATTTTGAAAGAAAGTCGAATCATCATTCCATTTTCTTTTTCTTTTTTCTTTTACTTTCAGTTTCTGAAGAAACTGGAATGACCAAAAAAATACACAGACATAGGAAGTACCAGGATAGGAAATAACTGTAACTGATCCTGAAAACAACTGTAAAATATATAAAACTGACAATTCAAATTCGCTATGATAAACTTGCCGTAGCATGTTAGCTTTGGTTGAACCGTGGAGTGCTTTTTTTGGACTGAATGGGGATTTTGGATTTGTCCTTTAGTGATGGAATTGAACTCTAGCTAACAAGCTGGAGCTCCGTGTTCTGTATGATTAGGAAGATGAGTGAGTATAAAACAGGGATAGATTTAAAAAAAATCCCTACTATTCCTTTAAAGTCAGATCTGGCATGGATAGGGAGCCAGTGAAGGGAGGTTAGTATTGATGTAATATGGTTGATTTTTTGGGTTTTAGTCAGGATACTGTACCTGGATTCTGTACCGTCTGAAGGCTTTTGATACCAGCACAAGGCAGGCTGGCAAAAGGGATATTGCAATATTCTAATCTGCATGAAACAAAAGCATTGGCCATACACAAGATACACCAGATTTTAGCAAGCAATATTCTCAAAGCCACTGTGCATACCACAACTTAGGCAAGGCTGCACCACACCCAGGGGTCTCCAGCACAGAGACAGGACAGTGATGGCAGCTGAGGGCTCAACAGCCGGTTTATCAAATCAAAGTTAAAAACGTCAAGGATTAAAACATTTTTTTTGTGTGATTTTTCCGTTTTGCCTCCCCAATTGTACCCGGCCAATTACCCCACTCTTCTAAGCCATCCTGGTCGCTGCTCCACCCTCTCTGCGGAGCTGGGGAGGGCTGCAGACTACCACATGCCTCCCGTGATACATGCGGAGTCGCTACCCGCCCCCCCCCCACCTAACAGTGAGGAGTTTTGCCAGGGGAACGTAGGGCATGGAAGGATCACGCTACCCCCCCCCCCGAACAGGTGCCCCGACCGACCAGAGGAGGCGCTAGTGCAGTGACCAGGACACATACCCACATCCCGTCGGTTCGAATTCTCGTGTTACCTCCGGCTAGCTTGGGCGTCTACAGACATAATTAGCCATGTCTGTGGGAAAGAAGCCGGATGTGGGTATGTGTCCTGGTCGCTGCACTAGCGCCTCCTCTGGTCGGTCGGGGCGCCTGTTCAGGGGGGGAGGGAGAACTGGGGGGAATAGCGTGATCCTCCCATGCACTATGTCCTCCTGGCGGGGCTCCTCACTATCAGGTGAAAAGTAGCGGCTGGCGACTCTACATGTATCAGAGGAGGCATGTGGTAGTCTGCAGCCCTCCCCGGATCGGCAGAGTGGGTGGAGCAGTGACCGGGACGGCTCGGAAGAGTGGGGTACAATTTGGGAGAAAAGGGGGGCAAAAAAACACACACCAAAAAAAAAAAATATATACCCCCATCCGGCCCGCAGACACGGCCACTTGTGTCTACAGAGACGCCCAATCAAGCCGGAGGTAACACAGGGATTCGAACCGGAGATCCACGTGTTGGTAGGCAACGGAATAAACCACAACGCTACTCGGATGCTTCAGGATTAAAACCTTTAAAATCACCAAGACATCAAGTTTGTGTAGTTGGAGCGAGAGCTATGTGGATTCACATCTCCGCGACTCAAGCTCTCTATCTCTCTCGTGCATCTTTGTTTGGGAAGTAGATCTAATCTGGACCTGTTTTATCTGCATTTACTCAGGGCAACTGGTCCACACCTGTCTGCCACGTTATTCGATTATATCAAAAAGACATTTTGAGTGGAAGTTTATTGGTTTTGAGGTGATATTGAGAGGTAAAGTGAAGAGAGATATGCAGATTTAGCTGCTAATAATGTGCTCTTACATAATAACTAAGTAGACAATCATGCCATGAAAAAAAACTACTTCAGGTTTAGATGTGTGCGTGCTATTTACGCTCAAGCTTCCAACAGGTCTGTTTAGGAGCACATGTCTCATCAGTAAACCAAGGTACTCACTTCTCAGCGTGCTGAATTTTTGTAGTTAGCAGTGCCATTGAACTCTATAAAACTTGATGCACGTCCACATGGACGTGGCAAATATAATTTTGGTAATTTGGTGACCCGCGCAGTCATACTCTGACTCACCGGATGTACACTGTTAGTATAAGTCTGCCATTGGCTAACTATTTCAGCCGGAAATCTCCTCCCCTTCCTCTATCTGCGTGCTACCATTTTCAAAGTTCCCGTCGCTACGTGAAACAACCATACACGTATAGATGCCGGAAGAGTGGGGCAATTGGCCGGATACAACTAGGGAGAAAAAAAAGGGGGGGCATCTGTAATGTTCTCTAGAACAGTGGTTCTCAACCTTTTTGGGGTCCTGGACCCCCTGCGTATTTTTGATCTACCCTGAGGACCCCTCCACCTGATCTTGGGGGAGGGGGGTTGCAATTTGATAGAAACAGAAGAAACTGCATTTTAAATTGCATTATAGCATTTATTCACTCTTTGGGGCAAAAATAAGAGCTTTCAGTTGTAACTTAGATATAGTTAACAAAACAGAATTCTAATGCAGTAACTTTCAGATATATGTAACAAAACAGAATATGTATTCAGTAACTTTCAGATATATGTAACAACAGAATTTTTATGCAGTAAGTTTTAACAATGCAAACGGGAGCGAGATCCCTTATTAAAATACAATAAATTACACTTGTGAAACAGATGTAATTAGAGAAAAAAGTCCTGTTACCCTTTATAGTTTAGGTAGATAAAGGTCTCAGTCACATTTGAGTAAAATAATCCTATTTCTATAAATGTCATAGGATCTTTTTTAAAAAAAATATTTTATTTTCACGGACCCCTTGCAATTACACCACGGACCACTAGAGGTCCGCGGACCCCCGGTTGAGAAACACTGCTCTAGAATATAATAGCCCGTTTGGCTGTAAGGATGTGATACAAGCACTCCTATTGGCTGTTAAGTTAGCTGCAAGCTGAGCGGTCCATCTGACGCATGAGTACGCAGGGGAACCACATAATCGTCAGTCTATGTTTAGCACTCAGACGAGTCATTACTGCGGAGCTAGCTACTGTATGATTGTAACCGTCACCGTTGAAATAAAGACACTGAACTATAAAGTCGTCGTCGGATCCCTCCATAGAGACAGAAAGTCAGACATGGTGTCAGAGTAAAAGCGTGAAAAGGAGAAAAAAGAAGAAACGGAAAAGTCAGAATGGACGTCGCTGGAGTTCCTGCACCCCGCATGGACTGGGAAGCTAGCAGTCTGCCCGAAGCATGGTGCAAGTTTAAACTGCACGTCGAGTTGATGTTTTCTGGACCTTTAAAGAGGTAATCGGAGGAAGAAAAATGCAGCTACCTACTGATTTGGGTAGGAGAAAATGGACATTTACAATACATGGACGCTCTCAGAAGCGGAAGGAAAGTTGTTGGAAACATACTACGGTCGTTTTGAACGGTATGTAAAACCCAAAGCAAATGTGATCTTCGCGCGCTATAAGTTCCATGGAAGGGCACAGGCAGCTAGCGAGCCTTTCGAACAGTTTGTGACAGATTTGAGACTGCTTGTTAAGGACTGTAATTATAGAGAGAGTGAAGAGGAGATCAGAGACCGTATCGTTTTTGAAGTTCATTCACCGAGAGTGAGAGAGAAACTACTGAACATCGGTTCCGAGCTAACATTGGAAAAAGCAATAGACGTTGCTAGGTCTCATGAACTATCACAAGCACAGCTCAAAACCATTGCTAGCACCAGCACGGGCACGCGCGAACAGGCTGTGCATGCAATCGGTCGGGATGCAACAAAGAAGAAGCATTGGAAAAGGCGCGAGGACGACACAAAATGGCGCGCAGCGTCAGACAATGCCTCATGGAGAGCGAGAGACAACAACCGCAGTAAAGGATGCAAATACTGTGGGAACAAGATTCACAGTGGAAACGAAACCTGCCCAGCAAAAGGCAAGCAATGCAACAGCTGCAGCAAATGGAACCATTTGCTGCAGCAAAAGGCATACACACTGTGGAGGAAAATGAGTCTGACAGATGCTCAGACAATGAAGAACTGTTCATCGACGCATTGACACAAGGTAAAGACAGTAAAAATACGGATCAAGTTTTCACTGATATGCAAGTAGGTCCAAACAAAAACACAGTCAGTTTTAAAGTAGACACTGGGTCCTCAGCTAATGTCATTCCCACACAAGCTTTCAGAAGACTGGGAATACAGAGTGCATTGCAGCCCTCCACTCGCCCACTATATGGCTATGGTGGTGAGCGGCTCGTCATTCAAGGTAAATGTGACCTGAAATGCCAGTACAAAGGCACCCAGTCAATGTTGAAGTTCTATGTTGTTGACACACAGGCACCACCTGTGCTAGGATTAAAAGCATGCCTAGACTTTGGACTGATCAAGCTCATACTGTCTGTATCCAACACACCCGAGGTATCACTCATTGAGGAGTACTCAGATGTTTTCAAAGGAATAGGACTGTTTCCTGGTGAATGCATAATTCACGTTGACCCAAATGTAACACCTGTGGTCCACCCACTGAGGCGCGTTCCAGTAGCCTTACGCGACCGTCTCAAAGAGGAGCTACAGAACATGGAGAAGCAACAGATTATTGTGAAAGTCACCGAACCGACTGAATGGGTCAACTCAATGGTGGCAGCAGAAAAGCCACGCACAGGAAAGCTCAGAGTGTGCCTCGACCCGAAGGACCTAAACAAGGCTGTGAAACGACCTCTTTATCCTCTACCTACCCTCGACGACATCACCTCCAAACTGGCAGGAGCCTGCTATTTCAGTGTCATGGATGTTCGCTCAGGGTACTGGGCGATAAAACTCACAGAAGAGTCGTCCAAGTTGACAACATTCAACACGGTGTTCGGAAGATATTGTTTCCTTCGTCTACCTTTTGGGTTGATCTCCGCCCAGGACGAGTTTCAACGGAAGGTTGATGAGACCTATGAAGGTCTACATGGATTCACAGCGGATGATGTCCTCGTATATGGAAAGCGCAAGGAGGAGCACGACAGCAATCTCCGAGCCATGTTGCAGTGCTCCAGAGAGCGAGGAGTGAAACTCAACCCGGAGAAGAGCACGATCTGCACCACCGAGGTCAGCTATTTTGGGCATCGCATCACAAAGGATGGAGTCAAGCCTGACCCAGCCAAGATTGCAGCTGTGAGAGACATGGAGCCACCCAAGGACAAGGGTGAGTTGGAGACAATCCTCGGTATGGTTAACTATCTGTCCAAGTTTGCCCCGATGCTCTCAGATATCAACGCACCCATGGGTCACCTGCTGAAGGAGTCAAGTGAATTCAGATGGGATGCGCAGCATGTCGAATCTTTCAGGAAGATGAAAGAAGTGATCACACGTGAACCAGGACCAGTCTTAGCCTACTATGACCCTGGTAAAGAGCTCAGACTACAAGTCGACGCATCGAAGTACGGACTAGGTGCAGTCCTGCTACAGGAAGAAAAGCCCATCGGATATGCATCCAAATCGCTAAATGACAGTGAAGTCAATTACGCACAAATAGAGAAAGAGCTATATGCTATTCTGTTCGGATGCAAGCGTTTTCACCAATACATCTATGGTCGTCATGTCATTGTGGAGAGTGACCACAAACCGCTTGAGTCCATTATGAGAAAACCACTCGCAGCAGCGCCTCCGAGACTACAGCGGATGATCCTCCAGCTACAGCGGTATGACTTCACCATCGTGCACAGACCAGGCAAGGAGATCCATGTGGCAGACACGCTGTCCCGCAAGTCACTCACAGACCAAGATGACAGCCTCAGAGAAGGCATGGAAATGCAGGTACATACAGTGTACAGTGGCCTGCCGGTCAGTGACACGAAACTGACAGAGATCAGAGCTGCGACTGCCGCAGACACACAGCTCACAATGCTGAGAGAGACAATCAGAGAAGGATGGCCTGAGGAGAGGAGAAGATGCCCTCAGAGAGTTGCAGAATACTGGAACCACCGAGATGAACTGTCAGAGATGAATAACATTTTGTTTAAAGGCGAGAAAATCATCATACCTACCTCGCTCCGCGCAGAGATGTTATCCCGGATACACACGGGACACAGGGGCATGGAGAAATGCAAGCAGAGAGCCCGTGACATAGTGTTCTGGCCTGGTATGAACAAGCAGATCAAGGAGATGGTTGGACAGTGCCTCACTTGTCTCACCTACAGACCGTCAAATACTAAAGAGCCTATGACCAGCCACAAGATCCCGGACAGGCCATGGCAAGTAGTCGCTACTGACTTGTTCACCTGGAACACACCTGTCGACAGCTTCAGATCACCAGCCCAGCTGCTCATGAGTCGTCGTCTACACTCAATTCTACCCAACACACACCAGCAGCTTCAGCCCAAGGTCGTCAGTCACAGAGACACGCACGCCAGGAGAGTCCAACGTCAGCTGCAGCAGAAAAGGTGCTACGACAGGTCAGCGAAGCCGCTGTCACAGCTGCACGAAGGACAACACATCAGACTCCAGGAGCACGGCTGTTGGAAACCAGCAGTTGTCATCCAGCCAGCGGATACCAACAGATCCTACCACGTCCGCACAGCTGAAGGACAGGAGTACAGACGAAACAGACGTCACCTCCTGGACACAAAAGAAACACACACTGACACTCACACTAACACAGGCACTGACGAGAAATATGGTCAACTCACAATTCACAACACACCACACGTCTCACATGCAGCGGCTGAGACAGCCACAGAGACTGTCCCCTACCAGACAAGGTATGGACGAGCAGTGAAGCCCAGAGAGGTTCTGGACCTGTAATGTACAAGGGTGTAGGCGGATCGCTGCCCTTATCTAAAAAAAATGTTTTATTGTAAATGTTGTTGTGATTTGTATTACCTCTTAAGTGTTTGATTACTTACCGTAGTTTAATATGCATACAGTAATATTGAATGAATGATATTACCTGTTTTATTAAGAGTATTGACTCTATCAGTGATTACTATAAAATGTGTTTTCTTTCGTCCGGATTGTTCATATGTTTGATATAGGACATGTGCTACTAATGTTGGGAGTCTAATGTTTAATTTCAATTTGTTAAGAAGGGGGATGTAATATTCTCTAGAATATAATAGCCCGTTTGGCTATAAGGATGTGATACAAGCACTCCTATTGGCTGTTAAGTTGGCTGCAAGCTGATTGGTCCATCTGACGCATGAGGACGCAGGGGAACCACATAATCGTCAGTCTATGTTTAGCACTCAGACGAGTCATTACTGCGGAGCTAGCTACTGTATGATTGTAACCGTCACCGTTGAAATAAAGACACTGAACTGTAAAGTCGTCGTCGGATTCCTCCATAGAGACAGAAAGTCAGACAGCATCCAAACAAACAAAAAAACAAACAAACAAATAAATAAAATACATTGACACCGTCCTGGGCACGGGATCGCAAATCAACGTCGCCGCCATATTGGACGGGGCAAGGCCTGCTTGTAAACAAATACAAGTAAACAGGGGAGCTGTGGTTTTTCTGGATAAAAAGCACTACAGCGTTTGCATTTCTCAACCGATTTCAATGAGTTGTTCTTATATTCAAGGGTTTATTCGGCGTACAAAAAAAGTGTCTCCAGTTACTTAGAGTCTCGATAGGCTATAATCGCTGCTAGACGCTCAAGAGAGGAGTGCGCATCAACGTTAGGTTTACATGAACTGAAATGCTTACGTGGTGGGAAATAATTAATTGTCATTAGGAATTCTAAAAACTATTTTGTTTTCTTGATGTCTTTCTGAGGGATGACACAAATGCCATAATTTCATGAAATCTCAAATGGCCCTTGAGTGTTGCACAGTGTAAACTACTAATAAGACACTTTAGTCTCTAGCTAAAGGGTCTGACCCTTTAGTCGAGCGGTTAATGATGTCGCCTTGTGGTGCAGTACACTCCGTATCGAATCCCGCACCGGGCGAAAAAATAACCGGTTGCAGTGGTGGGATCCGGAAGTGTGCAGATCCTCAGAAGTCTCTTCGGAGCGCGGGAATAACAAAGCGCGAGGGCGTGCTTCCGGGGAGGGTGACGACTGTAAAAAACTAATAAGACACGTTAGTCCCTAGCTAACGGGTCTGACCCTTTAGCCGAGCGGTTAGTGATGTCGCCTTGTGGTGCAGCACACCCCGTAAAGAATCCCGCACCGGGCGAAAAAATAACCGGTTACAACAGTATCAGTCTGTTGTGTTGAGTATCAATATATGCTGCTTTTATCCCATCTTTTTAAGAGGAAAAGGAAAGCCTTTCACCTTTTAACTGGTCAAATGATGTCTCCACAAGTATTAAAGGAAAATAAGCCAAATCCATGCTTGACAAATGTGAGTTTCAACAATTCCTTATGACAATGAATTATTTTCCACCACGTAAGTAATTCAGTCCATGTAAACCTAATGTTGATGCACACTCCTCTCTTGAGCGTCTAGCAGCGATTATAATCAATTTTATTTGTATAGCCCATTATCACAAATTTGCCTCAGGGGGCTTTACAGCAATACAACATCCTGTCCTTAGACCCTCGCATCAGATAAGGAACAACTCCCTAAAAAAAAAAACCTCCTTTAACAGGAAGGAAAAAAAACAGGTAGAAACCTCAGGGAGAGCAACAGAGGAGGGATCTCTGTCCCAAGACGGACAACGTGCAATGGCTTTGTGTTTACACAATTTACAGAATACAACATTGAAAGAGGATAAAAATTATAATGGAATTATAAGATGTATGAAGAATATGACGAGAGGATGCCAAGCAGTGTCCAGAAGCCACTGGAACAGCCCAGGACCTGAGCCACATGACCACCATCACCATGTAGACCTGGCAGGAGGACAGACTACAGCACACAGGCAAGACTCACGTCACACCATTCACATACACGGGAGAAGAGACAAGAAAAGACGTTAGTCGTGTTACCTCCTACTTGGTCGGGCGTCCCTACAGGCGCAACTGGCCGTGTCTGCGGGTGGGAAGTCGGATGTGGGTATTTGTCCTGGTTGCTGTAATAGCGCCCCATCTGGTCGGTTGGGGTGCCCCCCGGATCGGCAAAGAGGGGTGGAGCAGTGACCGGGATGGCTCAAAAAGAGCGGGATAATTGTACAATTGGGGAAGAAAAAGGGGGGAAATTATATATATATATATATAAAAAGACGTTAGTCACACATCGGGGAGAGAGAAGGATATAACATTGAAACAGGATAACAAAATTGTGTCTCTCTCTCTATATATATATATATATATATGTGTGTGTGTGTGTGTGTGTGTGTGTGCATGTGTGTATATGTATGATGAGGAGGATGCCAAACAGTGTACAGGAGGTGACCACCATCACCATGGAGACCTGGGAGGAGGACAGACTATACATGCACACAGGGGAGACTCACATCACACCATTCACATACACAGGAGAAGAGAAAGGAGAAGACATCATTCAGAGAGAGAGAGAGAAAAGACATGAGAGAAGAGAACAGTTTGTAATAATCTATACTCTATAATCTTGTCGGTAGAACAGGGGTTGGTAAATTCATTGAGACAGAAACTGACACGCCATGCAGTACAGGTTGTGAAGCACTCGATTTAAAAGGCAACTAATTGTAGGCGAAGGCAAAAAGATGAGTTTTAAGTTTGGATTTAAAGGACTCAACAGACTGTCTGATGGCAGCAGGCAGGTTATTCCACAATAACCGGGCCCGATAGGAAAAGGCCCTGCCACCAGCTGACTTCTTTTTAACTTTGGGTACACACAGGAGCCCTGTATTTGAGAGCGAAGAGCTCGAGATGGAGTGTACGGTTTAAGGAGATCAGACAGGTAAGATGGGGCAAGCCCATTTAGGATTTTGTAAGTCAGCAGAAGCACCTTGTATTCTGATCTAACATGGATAGGAAGCCAATGAAGGGAGGCAAGAATTGGTGTAATATGGTCAAATTTTCTAGTTTTAGTTAGGACTCTAGCAGCAGCATTCTGACCCATCTGAAGACGTTTAGCACTAGAATGTGGCAGACCTGAAAACAGAACATTACAGTAATCAAGTCTGGATGAAACAAATGCATGTATTAGAGTCTCTGCATCAGCCATGGACAGGAAAGACCAAATTTTAGCTATGTTACGTTAGTGAAAAAAGGCAGTGTTGGTGATGTCTTTAATGTGCTTATCAAAGGAAAGGCTGGAATCAAACGTAACACCAAGATTATAGCCTAACTATCAATCTTCTAAGTAACTGGAGATAAAACTTGTTATTCATGGAGATCATAATCCCTTCAATATAAAAACGACTCACTGAAATCGGTTGAGAAATGTAAATGTCAGTGCCCCCCCCTCCCCCATTTTCTCCCCAATTGTACCTGTCCAATTACTCCACTCTTCCAAGCTGTCCCAGTCGCTGCAGGGCTGCAGACTACCACATGCTTCCTCCGATACATGTGGAGTCACCAGCCGCTTCTTTTCACCTGACAGTGAGGCGTTTCGCCAGGGGACTGTAGCACGTGGGAGGATCACGCTACTCCCCCCCAGTTCCCCCTCCCCCCTGAACAGGCACCCCCACCGACCAGAGGAGGCACTAGTGCAGTGACCAGGACACATACCCACATCTGGCTTCCCACCCGCAGACACGGACAATTGTCTTTAGGGACACCCGACCAAGCTTGAGGTAACACGGGGATTCGAACCACCAATCTCCCTGTTGATAGGCAATGGAATAGACCACTATGCTAGCCAGATGCCCCCATTACAGTGTTTTTTTTATCTATAAAAAACTGCTACTCCCCCATTTACTTTTGTTTGTTAACAGGCCAGTCTTGCCCCATCCAATATGGTGGCAACGTCGACATATCACAGCAACGTGCAGAAGCGGCCAATGTGGCGTCTATATATGTATATGTATATGTGTATATGTCTATGGAAACAGCAACAACCTTCAAGCTGGCAAACCTACATGCTGAAATGACAAGTTCCCCCCACACTTTTGCAAGGGCACCATTGCCATATGCTGGGCTTAGAGTCACCCAAGATGACTGTATTTCTTTAATACAATCACAAAGAAGCCAGAGTGTTTTCCTCCTATACCACAATGACAATGGGTTGAGCCAGACCTTTCGCCAGCGCTAAAACACACAAAGTATGGAGATGGGTCTGGCTATGTGAGACTAACAGCTCTGACACACCACGGCACAGTTTATGAAGAGGTTAGATTAGGATGAATGCATTATAAGCAGTTAGAGTTGGGATGACCTTCGATTTGGCCAATCAAATAAGCTCCTCTCTTACCCTTTAAATGCACTGTGGAGTAAATGCAATTTCAAGCTAAAATGGACACCAAATTTGTACTACGCCAGCAGATTTGCATTAACACACCCCCAGCTGCACAACACCACCCAGCTTGGGCCACAAAACTACCAAACAGATGCAAGCAGGGAAAAATCCATGTTGCACTTGAGAAACTGCCAATCAGCCTGCTTGTGTGTGTGTGTGTGGGGGGGGGGGGGCGTGCATGTGCACGCACGTGTACACCCTCGCTGCTCTGCACCAGCACAAAATAAGAACCCATTGAATTCAGTAAATTAGAAAGAGTTCAGATCACTGGTGAAATTGTCCACAGTAGCATTCATAACAGTGAAAGGAGCCAGGACTAGTGGCAATCC
Organism: Lampris incognitus; assembly: GCF_029633865.1. Taxonomy (NCBI): domain Eukaryota; kingdom Metazoa; phylum Chordata; class Actinopteri; order Lampriformes; family Lampridae; genus Lampris; species Lampris incognitus. The sequence goes on from NC_079212.1 coordinate 118,484,019, forward strand.
ATCACCAAGTGCTACTGAGGTACCACCACATGCCAGATACCAAAAACAATGCCAAAAAGGCCCAGATTGTAAAATATTGAAAATATATATTTATTTGTGTATTTTTTATGAGACTGTATTTACACAAATCTATTTTTTTATACTGGATTTTACTATTTGTATGTAAGGGTGGCACTCAGTCACATGCGTATTTGCTGCCACTAACATAAGCATTTTAATTTGTGCATTGCCATATTTATTACTGTTGTCTCCCTGTTCTCTATGTCATGTGGTATGTACAATATGTGTAGATCCATTTATTGTATGACTGGTGGGATAGGCTCCAGAATCCCCATGACCCTGAGAGCAGGATAAGCGGTTTGGATAGTGGATGGATGGATGGAGGCTGTATTTAGTACTGTATGTGAAAACAAATCTCTCATAGGACAATGAAGTATCTATCTGTATGTGTGTGTGTGTGTGTTTTAAAGTATCTATCAGAGGGCAGCTACAGAGTAATGATAGGTGATCCCTATATCTGGGGTCTCGTGTATAAGAATATTAAAACGGCAGTGCTAATCAATCAGTATCAAGCGTTTTATTTTAATGTCAAATCTGTTTTTAGAGAACACTGTACATGGCAAGACTCAATATTTATCCAACCCAAAGACAAATAATATCTCTGGTCACATAACAGTCAAGGTTGCCATTACTGCATGTTGATTCAAGTGGCCAAGTAACTTCTAAGCAGCTTGATTTATGAATGTGTTTTAAATAGTTAGAATTTACTCAACAGTAACATTGAACTACTTCACATCACATGTTTAAGTAAATCCAACATTTTTTTGTGTGCACAAAATGCAATGTACAACCGCTGGCAGCAACTGTCAGGGATATTTTGCTTTACAGGGTAAATGCAACTTTTTGAATTTTATTCAGCTGGAGTGTGTGAACTGGATAGGACAGGCTGGCTGTTGTACTTAAGCCAAAACATGAGTATGACATAGCTGCACCACTTATGGTCATCCCTTCCTCTTAACTGGAGGAGCTTCATGTTTGTTCTCTCAGCAGTAGTTAGACAGTACTTTTCCTCACCAAACAAGTCAAATCCCCCAGTGTCCCCATAAAGACATTAGAACTGGCAACCCTCTAGTCACAGGCGTACTCGTTTTCAAAATTGTATAGGTAACAAAATGCGTCTTTTTTTTTTGCACATGAGAATAATAATTTTAAAAAAAACACACACATACACAAAAGGCAACCAAAAAAAGTAATGAAACTAAGCACTTTGCTTCATTTCTAGCTCCTATTAAATTACTTTAATATATCACCAACAGTAGCGGCTGTGGGAAGAACTATGACATACTCACATTTTGGCAGCAGACACACAGCCCTTTGTGGTCTTGCTCAATTTTTTCCCCACTTTGCGTCGCCATGTGTCTTTCACCTGCACCAAGCTAAACTCTTTCTGCTTTTTTTTGTTGTCATAAACCGTATCAACCAGAGGAGTCTTTCCCATGTTAGTGTGAATGAAGCCGGTTATGATGGCAAGCCTACACAGAAGCAGTGGCTCAGTTTCTGTAAGAGCAGGCAGAGCACCTGTGCAGCTTATTTATACATGGCTGAGCCTTGAGGTGAAGGAGGAGCATAGTCCTCCTTGGTGCTTTACATGCTCTTAGCATATACGTAACTCACCATGTTTGTCATCTTACTTAACTACAATGCTAACCTTACACAACATTTTAATTTCCAACCAGATAAGCAAATCCTATACATGAGACCCCCCCCCCCCAACTCTGTTTCCATGTAACACCATGATTGAATTGAAAATTGGAACTAACTGTGACAACTGCAAGCTGCTGGCTATAATTATATGCTCTTTTTTTCCTTTTTTTAAAATAAATCAAGTTCTTAAAAAATGTTCCAAAATGGATCATAATCTTGATTTTTGCCCAGATAATTGAAGGGCATTAACTATTTTTATCGATTAAGAGCCATATAAAGCTGTATCGCTGGTTTCACAACATGTTTGGATGATGTAACGTACCTTCGCACCTTGGATAACAGTACCATCCTAAAATCAGGAATAGATGAGGATTATGCAAATGAAATTTGTTATTAGACACAATACCAGAGGTTTTTGTCGCATTATTTCAACCACATATTCTTTTCCTTCGCTAATCTTTTTTATGGTCAACCGCGCCCCCTGGTGCCTACTTCCTGGCGGCGCCGAGCTTTCGACACCGTCCACGGCCTTTCCCACCCGGGAGTGAAGGCCTCGACCAAGCTGGTGAGCGTCAAGTTTGTTTGGCCTGGGCTCCGTAAGGATGTTAGAGCCTGGGCCGGCTCGTGTGTGGCGTGCCAACGCGCCAAGGTGCACCGCCATACCAAGGCCCCTTTGGCGCCGTTTGTGGTTCCAGAGAGGCGGTTTGACCATGTCAATGTTGACCTGGTGGGTCCCCTGCCCCCCTCCCGTGGTTATACGTTCCTCCTCACTATTGTGGACAGGGCCACCAGGTGGCCAGAGGCTATTCCCTTGTCCTCCACAACGGCAGCAGAGGTAGCACGGGCGTTCATCGGCTGCTGGGTGGCCCGTTTCGGCACGCCGGGTGACATCACGAGCGACCGGGGCTCCCAGTTTACCTCGGAGCTCTGGACGGCGGTCGCTGAGCACCTGGGGATGAAGATCCACCGCACTACGGCGTACAACCCGCAGAGCAACGGACTTTGTGAGCGGTTCCATCGGGACATGAAAGCCGCTCTGCGGGCAAGCCTCACTGGCTGCGACTGGATGGACCGGCTCCCATGGGTCATGCTCGGCCTGCGTTCGGCCCCGAAGGAAGACCTCCAGACCTCCTCCGCTGAGCTGGTGTATGGCCAGCCCCTGCGAGTTCCGGGGGAGTTTCTTCCGGATGCTACGGCTCCCTGGTCGGCCGCCTCTCACCTCAGTGCGTCCCGTAGCGCTGCCGGTGCCTTCGCTCCCGTTCCGATGTCTCAACACTGCCTCCCCCGGTCCTACGTCCCCAAGGATCTGCCATCGGCGAGGTACGTCTTCATTAGGCACGACAGCCATCGGTCCCCGCTGCAGCCCCCCATACGACGGGCCCTTCCGCGTCCTGGAGGCGGGGGATAAGAACTTTGTGTGGTGGACATGGGGGGCAGGCCGGAGCGGGTCGCTATAGACCGTCTCAAGCCCGCTCACTTGGACATTGGGGAGCCAATGCAATTGGCCCTACCCCCGCGGCGGGGACGCCCTCCTAGGTCGGCCCCGGCACCTGCCTCTGTTCCTGCTTCGGCCCCGCCTATGGCCCGGGTTTCGGCCCCATCTGTTTCCCCTCCTGTGAAGCGCAGCCGTTATGGCCGCAGGGTCTGCCCCCCGACTCGTCACCTGTTTTCCCCGTGACTTTGCACTATGTCATTGACTGTTCTGTTGTAGAGTCTATTTTTATGTTCATGACTTGCATTTTTGCTGTTTTGCATTGTTTTGTGTAGGTGAATTCTGGGGGGGCCTGTGTGGTGACCCACATCTATATAACTAGAGACATTCACCTAAGAGATAATGCACTTCCGCTTCCGGTACAGAGTTCAGTGTCGTTGTCGAACGTATGACATGCAAAGTTGGAGCTAGTAAACTACCTCGACTACGTCTACTCTCACGTCTCCTGTCTCGTTGTTTTCTAACTCCACAATATCTAACATACAAAAAAAAATTTGGTCTCCCCGTCTGCCGCCCAATGACGACCCTGAGAGCAGGATACGCGGTTTGGATAATGGATGGATGGATGGATGGATGGATGGAAAACGCGTTTTTTTTAGCAGTATAATTGCATTGTAAACTAAAATGTATTCTTAAGCATGCATTTTGCCAATGGCATTAATACAAGAACATTTAGTATCAGTGTTCTGTCAGTGCCATGACAGGCCAATGACAGGAATTAGTTAGAAAAAAAAAGTTTATGGGACTTCTTCGTCTCATGTCTTCTGTCAACTGTAAAATACCACGAGACAATGGGTTGGGGGCGGGGTCTCGTTCTTCTTCGTGTAAAACCATTAACGTTTCTTTGCAAAACAACTTTTTTCTTTGTTTCACTTCGCTTTTAAAGACTACATTTCGACTTTGAGTGCACACATGTTGACGTAAGCCGGTGATCTCGGCCTGATATTCTTATCTCAGTTGGCTAAATTGCTATCAGCCCTGATAGGTCGCTAGGTCTCCACACAAGGTGAACTGCTCAACAGTTTCCCATTGAGTGCTTAATCTTTCCTGTGTTTTTTTTATTATTTTTATTGTTTTGTGAAATGCTAAAAAATGTGTAATAGCTCAGTCTTATTTGTACTATTTGCTAATTTGTTATTGTTATGACCACATTTTGTTCTTTTGTTCATATAATAAAGGTGTTAAAAAAAGAAGCTTAATCTTTCCTGTGGCCGCGTGCCTCAGAATGAGGTCAACATATGCCTTCGAGCCACTATTATATTTTCAGACGGACAGAAAATATGATTGCTATTTACCCATTTCTCCTTCAAACACGTGGATAGTTGCAGCCGTCTACCGGTGGCCTTAACACACCTTGTCTGTCGTAGTCGCCTGAGAAGGTAATTTTACATAATTATAGCAGTAACACAAACTAGGGCGGATGCTAATGAAATGCCATTGACCTCCTTCTGCCTTCTTACCGGTTGTACTTGTGCTTGACTTTTTCGCGAAGGTCCCCTTATCATTTGCAGCAGGGAACTCATGGCCAGGCTGTTTGTGAACGTCAGGGGATAAAAAAAAACACAAGTTAATACAATATTGTGACGATCCGCTAGAACAGTTGTGTCTCGAAAAAGAAAGTGCAGCCTATTCCCGTTACAGCACTTATCGGAGCGACTTTGTGTGTGTGTGTGTGGGGGACAAACGTCAACAACCATGTCTGATAGAATACCATCAGTGGCGTCATGACTGCCTTTATCTCAATCTCCAACTTTTGAAGGCTTTTCCGATGGAATCCAAATAAAATAAACGTATATCAGTGTACACACGCAAGTGCTGCACACGTGACGGTTTTTTCCTGTTTGTGTCTCCGTCGTCTGTCTGTCTGTCTGTCTGTCTGTCTCGCTCTCTCGGTCACGCATGCTCCCTCTCCCTGAGGTTACACGAGATTTTATCAATGAAGAGGTGAACGCGTCGGGTGAGCACCGCGTGACTGTTGGATATATATATATATATATATATATATATATATATATATATATATATATATATTTTAAATTACTGTTATTATTATTATTTTGGAGGGTTGTGCAAGCGGTCATCGAGCTACTTGTATAAGTATTTGCATTACCTGCACTCATCTAGCAAACCCTCGAGGTGGTAGCCGCTGAAAAACCCTCACTTTCACTCTCGGCCAAAGAGTGGGAAAGTGCGTCATGCAGGCTGTAAAAGGTAAGGATTTTAGGTCTAATTTCTGTGGTCATGTCGGGGCAGATAAGTCTTCACACTTTATCTTAGCGATCTCCTTGGTGAGCAAAATCAATACGCGTGGAACCGGCTCAAAAAAAACAAACAAACAAACCTGGAAGTAGGTCGACGCAGCTGCCGTTGTCCATTGGACAAAGTTGCAGCATGTGTTGCATGGGCTACTTGATAATATGGTAGTAACTCGATGCAGCGGTGTCACGTTTTAGGCTTTGAGCAAAATTAAATAAAGCTATTGAACTGTGCGTGTATGGTTATAAAAAAAATTGATTGATTTGTTTTGCAGTTCCTGATACCCCAGTTGAAGTTCTCGTGGATCTGCTGTCAAAGGCCACGGAGACAGCTGGAGGAAATGCGGACATTCCAGAGGAGTTGAAGAGTAACTTGCAGAAAGCTCTGCACATAGCCATCGGTCTGGATGGCTACTTAGAGAGAATCACCTCTCCAGAAAGTGAACCTCTGGCAGAGCTCTACAAGTATGGCTTTTTGGCATTGAATCCAGTTTTTGTGGTACAAAGCAGTTATCTGTGAACTGGAAAATGAATGTTCTCATTTTCATTTGTGTTTCCTTGCAGGAAAACAATAAATCATAACTGGGACCAAGTCTACAAGGATGGCAAGACTCTGTTCCGCCTTCCTAAGGAGTGCATCACAGGACACGTGGAAGGTTGATTTTCTCTCTCACTTTCTCTACAGCTGGGCAATGTGTTGATATGATGTCAATGTCCTGATATGAGACTAGATATCGTCTGGGGTCTTGGTAACCATGATGTCATGACATAACTTTCACATTCCCTAGTCAAGTGACACAATTTTCTGAACTCATTAGATTTCACAGAAAGTTGAATCAGTTCATCTGGACATAATGTGTATTGAGAGATAAACGTTTCTCTCAATATACGCTGTATCCAGATGAACTGATTCAATTTCTTGTGATTTCCTTAGCTGGATTATTGAGCATGCATAAAGACAACTCATTAAATTGTTTTAGCTGAGTGAAATGAACAGTGAATGCCGCTACCTGCTTGGTCGTCATGTCCACATTCATAATGGTAATTTCTCAAAAATGTGTTATGTGTAAGTATCTTATCAAAGCAGCAACACTCATCCCCAAAGCATTGTCACGTTATCGACATCGATGTATTTAGTCAAAAACATTATATTTGTTTTAATCACGCAGTCCTAATTCTCACTTTTCTGAACCTCGTTCATATGGTACCGTATGGTATCATATGGTTCATACGGATGTTTTCATGCCCACTCCGGTGTCGTTTTTGGCAGGTCAGACTTTGAAGATGTTGGTCCGTATGAGCCGAGCTAAGAGGGTCCTAGAGATAGGGATGTTCACAGGCTATGGAGCTCTCTCCATGGCTGAGGGCCTGCCTGAGAACGGTTCCCTGGTTGCCTGTGAGTTGGAGCCATACCTGAAAGAGTTTGCTCAGCCCATATTTGACATGTCTCCGCACGGCAAGAAGATTACTGTCAAGATTGGCTCAGCCATGGACACACTAAAGGTGAAAGAGAAATTTATAATTAGCCATACAGTATAATTTTCAGACTGATGGCTTGTAACATTCAGGAACATTGCGTCTGTTTCTAAGGATGACGGTTATCAAATTCAGCAACTTAATTACGCACATATTCAGCTTTCCTATATTTTTATTATTCAAAATTGCACCTAATATGTTGTGCCACGTGTCTCCTATAGCCAGAGAACATAAAGATTGATATTGTCTCATGTTTGATGTTTATCAGTTAAAAAGAAAGCAAAAAGAAGCACATGACCTGTGTACTGATAGAGGGTCTGTCCTATCTAGGAACTGGCTGCTGCAGGTGAGCAGTTTGACATGGTCTTTATTGATGCAGACAAGACCAACTACATCAGTTACTACAACTTTATCTTGGACAACAACCTGCTGAGACAACATGGGGTGATATGTGTAGACAACACACTGTTCAAGGCTAAAGTTTATCTACAAGAAACCACAGATGAGAATGCGCTGGCACTACGAGAGTTCAACCAGTTTGTCTCAGATGATCCACGTGTAGAGCAGGTCAGTCTTAAGCCATTCAATTGTGTCTTGGTCTTTTTGTTTCTCATGTTGATGATGCATTTATCATTTTTAAGGTCATAATTCCCCTTCGAGATGGCATCAGCATCATCCGACAAGTACCCATGGCCTCTGCCTGCTCAAGGACATGGGTAAGAAAAAATTAATTGAATATTCAGTTGGACCAAATGAGAGAATAAAAAATGAACAGGACTCAATTGCCTATTGGTGCCAATGCTTGATCAGACTTTTTATCCCCAGCAGGTGATAGCCTGGAAGGGCATTATGCATTTGGATGTGTGTGTGTGTGCACACATCTATCTGCGGCTAATCTTGCAAACTACTGGAGCTATCAGCCTAATTTTTTTTTGCACACAGTTATGAGTGTATGAGGAAGAACCTCTTACGCTTGCAGTTAGGGCTGTGCGATATGACGATATATATCATGTGACGATAGAAAACGTCTGTCGTTTGATATTAAGCTCTGTCGTTTATTTTGCTGTGTCGCAAATCACACTCTTTACAGCAATATTTTTCATTTGGACGACCGACCCTTTCCGCTCTTTGCACAGCACAGATGCAGACAGGAAATTTGCATGAAGGCAATACAAACAAACATGGGAGACAGCGAACATAATGCACAATTGGGTAATTCTGAACAGAAGGACTTCGACCAGCCAGGACAAAACAAGGAGCTTGTACCTAAAAGAGCGGCTACTTCTATCGTATGGACATGGTTTGGGTATGAAAAGTCTGACATCGACCAGAAAACTGTACTTTGCAAAATATGCTGCACGCCAGTCCCCACAACTGACTCTTTTACCACCTACGCCTTACATCTACCTACCTAATTTATTCATTGAATTTACAGAAAATATGCTATATTGTGATATGATATTTTGGTTATATCGCACAGCCCTACTTGTAGTTGTTCAAAACCGTTGAAAAATGTTTGTTCTCGCTATTGCCGCTCCCTCTCCATTCGCTCTCTAGCTCGCTTGAACAATGCTGCTCTCTGTCGCTGCCTGATCTAAGTCAACCGTGCACATATGCGACTCACATCTACGGTTGATCGGGCAGTGACAGTGTCAGAACATGTATTTGTGTATGAGTATTGAAAGTAAATGAGAAGTCGATGGTATTTCCCAAGTCAGCAAATCATGCACTGCTGATCTCAGCACAGGAGAAGTGGAGGAACACTGGTGCAAGTTCATGTTAGACTTGGGCCCATTTGTGTGAGGGTCCGCCTAGGAGGCTGCACATCCAGACTTGACAGGCAAAACGTTTTTATTTAAAACACTTTTTTCTGTGTGTGTCTGTGTGTGTGTGTGTGTGTGTGTGTGTGTGTGTGTGTGTGTGTGTGTGTGTGTGTGTGTGTGTGTGTGTGTGTCCACTGCTAATCTCACATACTACTGGGCCTGTAGGCCTAATAATATTTGTGCACAGTTATGAATGTATGATCAAGGTCCTCTCATGGTTGCAGTGATTCAAAACCTTTGAAAAACCTGTTTTATACTGCAATTGAGTGCCAACTCCTCATCTGGTTTGCTGCCAAGACTGAGCACCAGAGAAGGAGAGATGTGCCTGGCGGGGATCTGCAATCTATTGAGTGCACTCTTCTTGTTTATCTTTTATCATTCTCCCTTATCAGTGCTACCTTTCCAACTGGTCATGCTTGCTTGTCTTGTTTGTGTGTGTTAGAGCAACATAACAGATGACGAGGTGTTTCGCAGCATGAAAGGATGCTCCATCCTGGATCGGATGCGTCTTGATGGCAAAGTGGCCTATGTGACAGGTGCCGGGCAGGGCATAGGCCGAGCATTTGCTCATGCCCTTGGTGAGGCCGGTGCAAAGGTGGCTGTGGTGGACCTTAATCACGGGAAAGCGGAGGCTGTAGTGGAGGAGCTTGCTCTGAAAGGTCAGGGGTCACAGCATTATCAAGAATGCATAACAAAACACAGTAAATTAGGAGGCAGGTGTGACAAGCATGCACTAGATATTTTCATCCTGTTTCCACCCATCTGATTAGTACTTTGCAGCACCTTTATATTAAGCATTGAAAAATACTGACCAAAGATCATATGCTTAATATTAGTGCAGGAACATGGCTGTCAACAAGTTTTTTTTCTAGACATCTCAGGCAGTACAATTTGATGTTGGCATAGAATTTAATTTTTAATAAATTTTAGAAGGCCTGTCACAATTATAATATGAATGCCTTTTTGCGATTATTTGGACTGACCATGGCCATGGCAGCACGGTGGCCCAGTGGTTAGCGCTGTCACCTCAACAAGAAGGTCCTGGGTTCGAATCCTGGGGTTGTCCAACCTTGGGGGTCATCCCAGGTTGTCCTCTGTGTGGAGTTTGCATGTTCTCCCCATGTCTGCGGTGGGTTTTCTCCAGGTGCTCCGGTTTCCCCCACCATCAAAAAGACATGCATATTAGGGTTAATACTCCTGTGACTGTCTGTGCCCCTGACCAAGGCATGGCAAGACGAACTGGAGTTGGTTCCCGGGTGATGCACGGCGGCTGCCCACTGCTCCTAGCTACACAGTTAGGATGAATTAAATGCACAGTAGTTTCCCCACGGGGATTAATATAGTATATATATATATATATATATATATATATATATATATATATATATATATATATATAAAAAACTCATTTTGCACAGTTGGTAGATTCCACAATAATGTTTCCAACCAAGTTTCAAGGGATTTTTAAAGCAGCTGTAGACAACTTTTCACCCCCCCCCCCCAGCATTTCCAAGTGTTTTTGTTGTTTACACCGCTAAGACAACCAGATCGCTTTCCGTTTATTAGCAGCCTGGCTATTGTTCAAAGCAAGAAACAACCATAAGAACCCCAATTTGAACTAGAAACCCCGATCTCAGTGCTATGATAAAGGCAGAGTAAAATATCTGGTTGGATTAATAAGCAGGCAGGTTGTGTTACTTACTGATCCAGTAGAAAGAATATCAACTGAATGTCAATTTGGAAACCTCTCAAGTCCCGGGTGTTGTATCGAACTCTGTTTCCCCCTAGCCAGAGTTCTATACAACACCGGGATGCTTGATTAACCTTAACCTAACCCTAAGCTTAACCAAACCTTTACCTTAACCTAATCGTAACCCATAGCTAACCTGTTTCCATGCAAACGCTTTCATCTGGCTAGGGGGAAACAGAACTCGATGAGGAAACAGAGTTTGATAGAACACCAGAGCTCACTCCATCGAGTGAATGCTGGTCTGAGGTTCATTCTTGTTTTATCTCTGTTCCTGTCACTCTCGCTGTTCGCCATCTTTGCCGCCTCTGTCAACGGGGTTCTTCTTCTCTTGCTGGGTGGTTTCCACCATCACTTTGGTTGTTCTACTGTCTGCCATTTCCGCTACCGGGAATAGCTACCGATAGCTACCAGGGAAGACAAAAGCACTATGTTTTACAATGTTTGATGCACTTCTTTTGTGCCGTAAATCGAGCCTTCATTTTCCCACGAGATTGTACCTGGTGGCAGACAGAATTGCGTAGTGAACGTGAGACTTCTAGGAAACCAATCTAAATGCCGATGGTATCATTATTCTATAACCATTACACTGTGCAATCAACCTTTACTTCATAATGATGAGTTAAAGCAAAAAAATGGTCTACTGCCATTTTAAGCTAATATTAGAAATGTTGCAGCAAATGGAGTGCAAATTAGATGCGTTTCCTTTAGTTAAGTTGAGGCAAATAAACTGTCTACCTGAAAACAAGATTATGTTTATACTCAAATTCCCCTCGGGGATAAATAAAGTATTCTGATTCTGATTCTGATTCTGATGTAATTCTGATTCTGAGGAAAGAAAACTTGGAAGAAAAAAAGAAAAAGAAAAAAAAAGCTTTGTTGTCCAGACTGCATTGATACTGGGCAGGTCCTTTTGTGTCAGAGACCATATATCCTTCCATCTGAAGCAAGATAACGGAAGTGCCCATAGGCAACTCTGATGTGTGAACAGACGGGTTCCTTCATTAGTATTGAGAGTTTCCCCTACGGGTGGATCAGTGTGTTTGACAGTAGTGGGGAGAGTTATGCTGGCGATAATTAACAGACATTCATTTGCTGCTTAATTCCAGTATATTGAAACACAGTTTGTAAATGTTGTGTAGTGCAAATTGAGCCAGTGAGGAAATTATTCATTCCACGAAGTCATTTCTGTTGCCTACTTGTCACATTGACTCTCAAAACCAAAAAACAAAAACAAAAACAAGCGGGTGTAAACCCCTTTTAGAGATATTGTGGAGGTTTTGTTGAATTGTGCTTGTCCCATCCAGTTTTTCTAATTTGGTAATGCACATAAAAATGCATGGCATAAATAAGAAATCATCTGATTTTCAATATGCAAAATCTTTGAATTTAGAGGCTAATATACGCTTGTGCAGAATCATGCCATAAAACTTGATTTTAGTGGAATTCACACTGTCCTCCCTTTGGACAAATAACAGATCATATTGTTTTACAAACTCCCTCTTCTTTTCACCTGCAACTGCTGCAGGCTATTATTGCTTTATAATAGACGTTTTGCACACATTGATGCCACTCACGTAACTTTGGTCTGTCCTGCTAAATTGTCAGTTCCAAACCACATGCTGTTGAAGAGACATGTGCATGTTTTCAGTCCAGATGAACGCTAGATACTGTCACCTGTAAAATGATACGTCAGTCATAACTGAGCCATGCCGTTGCCCCGGGGTAGAAAGAAAACTCTTTTAAGTCAAATCTCATGAGGCAAAATTACACAAGTGGTGTCACAAAATGTTAGGTAAGACCTGCGGGAGTTCTGCTGTTTTGTGACTCTTTAATTAAAGGGCAGATAAACTTTTCAGTCTTTCAAACCTGCTAAAATTTAGGATAAAAAACCCAACACACTACATTGCAGTTAACAATTATCTTGCCCCTAATGGCTTTAGTAAGTAGTGTGTTTGCCTATACGAATCCATGCAAGTGCTTTATTCCAGTGATTCTCAATCCAGACATGTTGAATAAAATATTCCAGCCATCCATTCAGGGAGTGTCTTTATGCATGCTCAATAATCCAGGTAAGGAAATCACACAAGGTTGAATCAGTTCATCAGAACACAACGTTAATTGAGAGAAACATTTCATCACTCATCTAATTGATCTCTTCTGTCTCAACTGACTGCAGGGATCCCCACCCCTTATAAACAATACAGTTTTCGGTCGTTATGCAACTGTATTGTTTATAAGGGGTGGGGATACCTGCAGTCAGTTGAGACTGAAGAGGTCACTTAGATGAGTGATGAAACATTTCTCCTGATACGCGTTGTGTTCAGATGAACTGATTCACCTTTCTGTGATCCATTCAGCGAGTTTTTACACAACAGGTGAACGTTATCTGCCTGATATTATAGAAAACCAGCAGTACTGAAAGTCAACAGAAACCTGAGGAGCAGTTGAGAACTACTGCTTTACGCAATGCCAGGGTTAAAATTGGTATTTCAAATGTGATCATTTTGATGTGTTACTTGGAGTTTGCCAGCAGATGGCAGCCCAATAAAGGATAAAATACTGGAATTTCAGGCACAACTTGGGTTACACCTGTCCTCCATACCCAACACATCACATGTGGCTCTGCCCCTATCTCTGCCATATTTATTGATGTTAATGAATGTAAAAATCTCCATTTTGTCAACCATATTTAAGGTATATGAAGTACAAAAACTGTGAATACCTAAATCATTTTTTGATATACAGGAATTGTAAGCACTGCCATAACAGCTGACATTAGCAAGTCGGAAGATGTGCAGAGGATGATTGACAGTGTTGTCTCTAAATGGGGGGCCATCCACATCGCCTGTAACAACGCAGGAATCAACATGAACTCAGCCAGTGAGGACACCAGTCTAGAGGAGTGGGACCAAACCTTCAATGTCAACTTGAGGGGGACCTTTATGTGCTGTCAGGTGTGTTGCTCCCTTTGTATGTGATGCTGTAAGAGATGCTGTAAGATGTAGTAATTCGCTACCATATTCAAACAAACACTAAAATTTTCAACCTCGTAGCTCAAGCAAAGAATTAAAGTTAATGTTACTTGTAGCATTTTTTTCTTAATAAACACATAAATAATTTGCTATGGCAAGAAAAGTAAAACAAAAAAATGTTATTCTTGAGATTAGCTACAGTAATCTGCCATTTCTCTCTCCCTTGGCGCCCTCTTGTCAATGGTATTTGTAAAGTGGAGTTTTCACATTAAAAAGCAGTGTGGAGGAAAGGGGAAAAATGAAATGTACAGATAAAAAGAAACTCATGGGGGCCTTGAAATACAACACTGATTTCCACTGTTTCCTTGGGGATGATGTGTTTCTTTAAGAAATTCCTTCCTGAATTACAGTTAAAGATACCTTTTGTTCATCTGACCTGAAGAGGTGAAATATACTTGCGCAAATCTTTTCAAGTCACAGATTTGTAAAAGCGTAGCACGAGTTTCCATACTTGCAACTCAATCTTGAATGGTTGTATATTACTTAGCATTATTAGCCATTTGAAACTGATCATTGATTGATTGCATCTCTTCCTTGGAAGGGCCTCTTGTCTTCACTAGTTGAGATATGTCCCAATTGGAGTTGCTACATCCAAATTTAGCAAGTCAGAATTTATGCATGGGTTTTTACTCTTGTACAAAATGTCATTTACTGTTCCTTTCTCCCAAGGATAGGCTGCATTTATGTTCCACTGATCTTCTGACACATCATTGGCAAGATTTCAGTGACTTAATAAGTGGTCTAATGTGTCCATTTCCCCCTTAATCCTTGCCTCAGGCAGCAGGTCGGGTGATGCTGAAACAGGGATACGGAAAGATAATCAACACGGCCTCTATGGCCAGTCTAATAGGTGAGTGATGATTCTGTTCCCCCGCCCTCTCTCTGGAGCCTGTCCATGTGTGCTTTTAATCCCTCCATTTGGCACCGAGAGTCAAACTAAGACGAGGAAGAGGAAGAAAGGAGCTCTGAATGCATTCTCAACACTGATTTTTGCTGTCATACAAATTCACAAAAATGGACAGATTTTGCATCCGGAAACAGTGTGCAAGTATATTGTAGAGTATGTTTACAAGTAAACAAACAACGTTGTCACTTGCTGTCATTACTGGGCCCTCTATGTTGTCTTTTTCTGTTGAACTTATGGTGAACTTTAAGCAAACAGTTAAAATGAGATTAGGGAGGTTTTCTGCTACACAACTTCTACACCAGTTAAATAGATTTATTGTAATATATCCACCTCCGCATACTGTATAGCAGGGAATAATAGTGTGTTGAGATTGCGTCTCGCCAAGGCAATTTTGCATCATAATAAACATCCCCTCTCTGCAGAGCCTTCTGGAGGAAGCAAAAGGCAACCTGAGGTCCAACTTGGGAAGGGAAGGTTCCTGTGCATCGGCAAAACCCCAGCTTGTGCCAGTGGCCTTGTTTGAACAGCGGAAGATGCTTTTACAGAGCAGCCTAGTACAGATCCTTGCAATTTTCAGCTAACTGTAATGTTCCTCTGCAACAGGTCCCCTCCAGAGGAAAAGCAACACTTCATCAGCAGTATAGTCAAATCTCAGATTAAACTGCTGTGCCATATGGGCCCCGGTCCCGACTGTTGGGGCAATCTGTAAAATAGGATCATGCTGGTAAATAGAGGCTGACATTAAAAAAAAATGAAAAAAAGTGATCAATTGCACACATTATGTACAGTCCTTCAGGAATTTACTTTATTGGTCTGGACATCTGTTAAAATGTTGTCATAATGTGTAATCAGATGGGACCTGTTCTAGCCAAGTAGAGGCCCAAAGAGCAGCTGCAATTGCCCAATTAAAATGCGCAATGACAGCTTTTTGTCCATCTGCTGAATAGGATGTGCCCTCCTCCCATTCTTTGCCTCTGCAGATTGATGGTCAGCAACTGGGCAACATGTAGACTTCATTTATCCAAGTATGGCTTTATCTTTGATTTTGGCAAAAAAGTGTTTGTGAAGTGATTTCACTTAAGGGTACAGGTATTTTGTCACTCCCTCATGCATGTTAATAGCCATTGCAACAGACCGCTCACTGTTTCCATTCTTGGATGAGAGTGTATCATTTGAACTCTTTATCAGCCCAGAAGAATTCAAAATGTATAGGCGTACAAGATAAAAAGCATGTTTTCTCCCACTTGAAATGGGCAATAGGTGGTGGGGTGAATGTTAAAGAGGGCTTTAGAGAATGCTCTCCCTCTGCCTCCTTCTCCCTTCTCTAGGGATTACTGCTCTTAAAGACGGAGGAAACATCAATGCCAGTTTATTTGAAGGATGAAGACATTTTCTGAATGGTATTTTGGAGCCGTATCATCAGGTCTTGAGCGAGGATTAGTGCTGTTAGGCATTTTGAGCTGTGTTTCCTGTCCTGATAAGTCGGATTTCACCTTCAATCTGCGTGTAAGCCCTGGGCTCTGCTCCTCCTTGCCTGCTCCTCCGAGGCCTGAGAGCCTACCCTTATCCAAACCCAACCCAGACCAACCTTACATCGCTCTGCATCCACCCTCTACCATACTAACAGCTACGAAGTACGAGGCCCATACCTCTGTACCTCTTAATTCTCCTGTAATCTCTAACTCGTTTCTCTGACTTGTTAGCTGTTTTTCCCTTTTTATTTGAGCAATGTACAGGATGCTCCAGCCTGCCTCCCCAGGATCAGTCCCTGCCTCTTTGCAGCTGGCTAGTATTTATCATTCCAGTCTCTCACTAAAGCCATT
Source organism: Lampris incognitus (assembly GCF_029633865.1). NCBI lineage: Eukaryota > Metazoa > Chordata > Actinopteri > Lampriformes > Lampridae > Lampris > Lampris incognitus. The sequence continues at coordinate 118,500,281 of NC_079212.1, forward strand.
TGGCAGTCAGATCGCCAGGTGATGAGGTTAACTGCTAAAGTTGTATGTAACTTGGAGCCTTCCTTGTGATGATTAATCAAGCAGCAGAAAATGAGCCCCTGCCCCGGCATCCCATGCAGTGTGCAGCATCTGTGATGGTCAAGGCAAACAAATGGCGCCCTGCCTTTGTTGCTGAGGACGGTGCATAACTGGACATTACAAGCAATTAATTTTACATGGCTTCATCCTCAGGGTCCCCAGCAGCTAATGGAAGTGCGCTCATGTAGTATCCGCTAGAAACCACGAGAGATGTAACAACATGAAAATCTATAGCTTATTACTTGTAGAACATCACTATCTCTCTCTCTCTTTTTTTTGTTTTGCAAATTTATTCTGAAGAGATAAAATTGGTCACCCAAAATAAGCTGAATGATTACCCAACAATTTTTTATGTGAGCTACACAGTTGTTAATGATGGCGTATGATTATTTCAAGTCATGCATTCTGCTTATAGGCTTCCATTTCCATCTTCTCTGCAGTACCTCACCCCCAGAAGCAGCTTTCCTATAACACCTCCAAGGCCGGAGTGGTCAAATTGACACAAACACTTGGAACTGAATGGATTGACAGAGGAGTGCGAGTCAACTGCATTTCGCCGTAAGTTGTATTTGTGTTTGGTCTTGTTGTTCTCCTTCTGTGCACGTGCCGAAACACACTTGTCCGTCATGGAGTGTTGCAATTGACTGAGCTGCCAAAGGAAGTGGTGATTAGTGTATTTGCTTTCATATGAAGAACCCCATTTGAGAATGATGCAGTAATTTAAGTCCTCAAACAATGCATCAGTGCTTAATTAGATGACGTCTTGAGGGATGAATCAACCAAACACTTGCTCTAATTGTTGTATTCAATTAGGAAATCAAATTAGCATCCTCACTCCAAGTGTCACCACAACAATAGCGCTGTGTTTGTATCTATTTGTCTGTGACGCACAGCAGCAGGAAAGAAAAGAGAAGAACAGAGGAAATGCTGTGTGTGTGTGTGTGTGTGTGTGTGTGTGTGCGTGTGTGCGTGTGCGTGTGTGCGTGTGTGCGTGTGTGCGTGTGTGCGTGCGTGCGTGCGTGCGTGCGTGCGTGCGTGTTAAGTAGAGCATCCCTTAGCCCCAGCTATCCCTGAGCAAATCCATCCGGTGGCGCGGGTTGAGCCGGGCCCTGTCGCAGCCACAGAACAAAGCGCCCGCTCGCGCACCGTGCTCAGCTTTATTTATCGCCAGCTTGTTTGCTAATTTTAATTTGCAAAGAAGCAATTCTCTTTCCCCCTGCTAACCGGGTGTCTCAATGGGCTGCTGATTTCTTTGAAGTGACAGTCTGTAAATATGCATAAAAAAGGGACACAATTAGTGCTCGTGAGGTTGACTGCAGCCTGATTCCATTGGCAACTTTGGCTGCAGCTGTGATAAGCGGCATTATCTGGAAAATTGGCTGAGGGAAAACAGCACCTCTGATTGCTAGAAAAGGGTCCAGATAACAGGGTAGCTGAAGAGAAATATAATTGAGGTGGAATATGTTAACCAAGGTGTCACACGCTCCTTGGAAGTGCTAATTTTGCCAAATGCTGGAATTCCATATCAAGGCACAGGAATACGTTGGTGAAATATGATTCAGGCCTCACACCTTTTAGTCACTGTCGTGTGAATTGTGTAAAAAGTCAGAAGTCATCTTAGGTTAGCTGCAGGCATGTTGACATGTTTATTTAAATGCCAAGTCTGAAGTGTTTATGAAGGAGAGGGAACAGGATTTGGGAATAGACTAATGGTGACATGAAGTCATTAGAGAACAGTAATGGAAGAGCTTGAAAATAGCTAGCAAGCTCTTAGAGAGACAGTACTACAATAAACACCTGTTTTTTTGTTTTTTTGTTGATGTTTTGTTTTTTTAATCCCCTTCAAGCACTGTTCCTCAGCATCAGAGTAGTACAGGCACAAATCAGTCAGAAAACCAAGCAATAACATCAGAGATTGTCACTGAGATGCATATAAACGCTTACCATGGGCTCTGGGCAAAGTATGCCAGACATCACCGCATACCCATTGGCACTTCCTGAGACGTGCCAGTCATTAAAGTGCCACCAGTCCCACAGTAAATATCATCAGAGGTGCCATGCCATGCCCTTTTCTTCTAAGGATAATTGGGTTTATTTTTGTCACCAGAGTGGTGGCTCTGAAACAGCGCTGTCACTTCTGGCTCTGAAGTGTGATGCCCCCTGATTTCATTTGGTTGTTTTCTCTCTCTCTCTGTTGCTCTCTCTCACTCTGTCTCTCTCTTTTCAGGGGAATTGTTGACACCCCTCTCATCCACTCGGAGAGTCTGAGGCCTCTGGTGCAGCGTTGGCTGTCAGATATCCCCGCTGGTAGACTGGCTCAAGTGACAGACCTGCAAGCTGCAGTGGTCTACTTGGCATCTGACGCCTCTGACTACATGACAGGGCATAACTTAGTCATAGAGGGTGGGCAAAGTCTATGGTAGAAAGGAGGTAGATGAAGAAAAGAAACTTCTTCCTTCCACTCCCGAGATTTCTCTCAGGTATAGGCATTACCCATGTTAACGCCATGCACTTCTGCTGAATGGGAATATTGGGTCAAAATTTACTGCAGCAGTGGGATATGGCAGCATTTGGTCATTTAAGCTCTTTGATGATCTCATCCCCTTGTGATGGGAGGATTGATGGCATTTTCAGCTGGGCATATCCATTATTCTAAGTTTTCCCTGGTACTTGGTGCTGTATCTCTTCACAACGCACTATGCATGTTTATAGATAAATATATAAATTCTGACCCTCCATGAATCTGCTGTGAAGCTCATCATGTTGTAAAATAGAGCGTAAGTGCCAGAATCTCTGTCTTCCTGCTAAGAGATGTGGAGATCAGTTCGCTGTACCTTCAAAGGGATCAAATTGTTTCGTCAAAACGGTGCCGTTATATCCACTGTATGTTTTTCTGACATTTTTTTGCCCTGTGAATTATTTTGTCATTATTCTGTTGAATAAACTGTTGATTGAGCCTCCCAAATAGCACTGATAGTACCAGGGTTTTATTTCATTAGAACTATTTCAAAAGTCCAGCGTGTACTTGAAAGAATGAGTTTGATATTTTGATGCATTTAGTGAAGGCTCTTCTCTCGGTGTGTGTGTATATGTTTGTGCATGTGTGTGTGTGTGTGTGTGTGTGTGTGTGTGTGTGTGTGTGTGTGTGTGCGTGCGCGTGTCACTGAGGAATGTATTAAGTGACACGTGTTTTTAGTACTCTGCTTAAATAATATTTGGTGGCACTGAAAGGAAATTCCAGTAGTTTATGAAGTCTAGATGTCTTAAATGCTTTACAAACGGCACACATTTACACATTCATTCTTTTTGTGGTCACCACCGCATGACGTTAACATCGTTGTGGGAGGTCACTGAGGTGTATCATCTGCCATCTGCAGCTATACTCACCACTCCCCTTGGTTTATCGCTCCAGTGTCCTACAGCTAGAGGTGCAGTGCCCCCTTCATCCCCTCTCCAGCTCTCTGCTGCCACAGCCTTGCCGATTGTCCCCCCGAGTGGCGCTTGTGAGCACCGTCTTAATTGTTCTCTGTACTGTTTGTGTGCTGAAAAACAATACTTACAGGGATAGTTAGGCGGGGATATGACCTCAGTCATCGCAATTACACCAAAGGAGTGGCCAATTAGCACTCACTGCACAATGAGACAGTGTTGGTGTTTATGTGAGCAACTTCAACTTGTCACTATTAGTGACCATACTCTGATTTACATAATTGGGAATTGGTCATTAATGGGAATGGGGAGTAAGAGGATCTCATTAAGATATGGATGAGATCTGATGATCTCCTCAGCTCGGCGCCATTTATCTCCAGCTTTGGAAAGACAAAAAAATACACTTCTGGCACAGTAGAATTATTGGGGCTTTTATCCTCATGTTGCAGTGCAATATCAAACTAGTGCAGATTGTCAGCAATGAAGCATTTACTTCCATTTCTCCAGTATGAGACTGTAACTTGCCCTGTATTTACCAGTATGACCACTGAGGGGCAGTCTAAAGACGGACAGACAGTGATGCTACAAAGTTTATACAAAGAGGTTATCAAGCATACTATTTGCCATTATCTAAAGGCAATAACAAAGGGCTCTGCTTTATGTATGTGTCAGAAGATTATGATTTAAAAAAAAAAAGAACAAGTCTCCCATCCTGGTATGCAAACAGCCAGATATATTGGATGATCTGGTTGAATTCATATAGATAATGAAAAAATATAAATGTACTTTAAATTAAATGTAGTTTTGATAGTGAATAATTACATTTCCAATGTATGAAAAATGTAAATATGTCCATGTGTTGCAACTACTTGCTAAAGTTGAGAGTGATTGTAATGCAAATATAAAACCACTGCGTCAATTTATATTGTGAAATTTAATACCCATTTGCATCACCAAGCTAAATCTTTATTTAATACAAACAGTCAGGACTTCTATTAACAATGTCAGTTTTTTTCCCCCACCTATAATTTTAAGTTGAATTAAGGTAAAATTGGGAAAACTAATGGATACCTACAGCATGTCTATGCAGTGCTTGACAAAGGTCAAATTCTAACATGTCAAGTACGATCCATTAAAGTATGACTTTTATGACATGCTTTTGTTATATTCTCAGTTTAATTAACGTGTGTGATTACAAGGAGGGATGCAAAATGCCCACCACAATATTGTCACACTTGGGAGCTGTGGCATCAAATGAAAGCAAAGGATGGGCTCTTTTACCCAGAGTGCTTTTGTTGATAATCCTTCAAAATTAGCCAGCAGTCCAATCATAGCATCATTTTATAGTGGTGGCTAAACCGTTGTTTAGCTGTCCTAGTGTTTTGTAGCACGCTGAACAGTTTCAAAGCCCTCTTGGAAAGGTCTTGTTTTCCTTCAAAATTGCCGACAAAAGAGCCAATTCCGTATTTTGAGCCACAAAACATGATCTCCTCTCAAACCCTATATTGCTTCATGAGGTGTAAGTGATCTTGAATCCATTATTTATGACTGCCTCTTGCTGCAATTACACTCAGGAGTGAGGCCCTGTGTACACATGCCGCTGTTGTGCTAAACAGTTCTCCAGCAGAAAAAGGCACTTGTGCCCTCACACTTCAGATCAACTTTGATTAACGTCCAGAGCTGTCATCGCAAACTACATTTTACAGCGGTGGCCGTTCAGAGACCTGGGTCGATTTTGTACAACAGAATGAGACAATGCATGGTGCTCCACGGGCTGTGTCTGGGTGACAAGAGATCTCAGGGTTTATGGATGACATATTAACATTTGACAATATCAATACACTTTTATGGAGGGATTATGGCATTCCGTTATACACCACTCAGTGAGACATTTGAGTCTGAAATGTTGCCTTCTATAAATTTGGCTGAGCCCTCTGATGCTATCATCAGAAGGACTGCACAATAGCTGCAGATATCAACATTAAACTTCTGGTGGCAGGGAGCATCCGGGTGGTGTGGTGGTCTATTCTGTTGCCTACCAACACGGGGATCGCCGGTTCGAGTCTCTGTGTTACCTCCGGCTTGACTGGGCATCCCTATAGACACAATTGGCCGTGTCTGCGGATGGGAAGCTGGATGTGGGTATGTGTCCTGGTCGCTGCACTAGCGCCTCCTCTGGTCGGTCGGGGCGCCTGTTCGGGGGGGGGGCTGGGGGGATAGTGTGATCCTCCCATGCCCTATGTCCCCCTGGTGAAACTTCTCACTGTCAGGTGAAAAGAAGCGGCTGGCGACTCCACATGTATTGGAGGAGACATGTGGTAGTCTGCAGCCCTCCCCGGCTCAGCAGAGGGGGTGGAGCAGTGACCAGGATGGCTCGGAAGAGTGGGGTAATTTGACAGGTAAAATTGGGAAGAAAAAAGGGGGAAAAAATCCCCCCCAAAAAAAACCTTCCGCTGGCAGATATATTTCAGGTATATTTCAAATGCAGTGTCCCAATCGAGGATTTGATTTGACTAATTACAGGATCAAAAAATCCTTTTTCTTTTTTTTTTCAACTGATGGATCTGCTTGTAACTCGAAAAAGATAAAAAAACACATCTTTTTTGTTTGTGTCACCTTTTGTTAAATCCAATAAGTAACCAAACTTCCTTTGTACACAGCTGAACAAAATCAGCGACATTGGAAACAGCTGGCTAGACACATTGCATACTGTAGAATGAGCAGCATTTTAGAGACTAAGCTTGTGAATAACAGCACTTTGAATGTGCATGCTAAAATGAATATTTATGCACAAAACATTTTCAGCCATCTGTGTTCACTAAAGCCTGTGCAGTGGGGAAATAACTGGCAAGACAGTTTCATTTGGCTCATGAATGTTTACATCACGACAATGTATTGTCTTGCATGTGTGCATGTTTGGGCTGCATGTGTGTTGCAGTGGTCACTGGACCTGCTGAACGTACTTCATAGAAGAGGGATTACTGTCTGCCATTATTTGCCATCTTATGTTCATTCAGTGAAAATCCTTTTTACTCTTTGCTGTTCTGATGCTACCAGCTGACTTTACATGGGCTAATCTCAACTATCTGTCATAAAGATCAATCATTACTGAAGAAAGAGGATACGATAACCCGAGTCGTCAACCTGCATTGCGTGTTTGAATGCAAGTAAGTTGAGAAACCAGCGGCATGCACGTTCAAGTATTATTACAAAAGCTTTTTAGAATAGCTGTACTTAACATACTTTTGTTTTGCGTCAGCGTCTTGGCTGCAAACCAAATGGTTTTCCACAATAAATCAAGAACCTCATAACCGAATCACAACCAGTATTCAACTATTGTTAATCAAGGCTGCACTGATACAGATGTGTTAATGTAAAGCTCATCAATGGTAGTGGACTGGACTAGCGCTATAGGTTCAAAGTGCTATTTTTTTCCTTTGGTTCCTTGAACATTTGATTAGGTTTGATATCACGGCATTCAATGTAAGCCTACCCATCATAAGCTATGATTGAATTTCTGCCTCCTATGACATCTCTTGAGGTGCCTAAAAACCAATTGAAATGTCCACACCCTGTATCCACATGGTAAATTTATAAGGCTTTTATTCAACATTAATACTGAGCCAAGGAAACATTGCACTCTGAGATCTCTGATTACAATGCAGCTAATGTATTATATCCTCCCCATTTGGGATTACTTTCATCCTTCCCATTAAGATGCACATTTTGTTTGGATACTCAAATTACAAACCCCGTATTAAATCTGACTGTGCAAAAGGCATTGATCATAACCCCGATAGCTGCACTCCAACTTTGATTTAATTTGCACTTCCATTAATATCTATGAGACGTCCGATTGTCGTCTTGGGCATATTGATGGTATTGTAAGCCCTGCCTTCATATAACGTTCCCCAGCGGCAATGAGGAAATGTTACAGAGAATTAGGCCGAGAAGCAGGCTCAGTGGAACTGGCACTGCAGTCGGAAATTCATTACCCTAATAAATAGAGGGAAATAAGCGAGAATCTTAAGAGAAATGTATCTCTCTCTCTCTCTCTCTCTCTCTCTCTCTCTCTCTCTCTCTCTCTCTCTCTCTCTCTCTCTCTCTCTCTCTCTCTCCCTCGCCACAAAAACACAAAAGCCCATGACTTTGGCTTGAGTGGATGACTGAAAGTTATGCACTTCTCATTATCACTGTCTGTACACCCAGGGGTCTTCTTAGGGCCCAAGATGACATTAAAAACGGTTCAATAGAATCTCGGTCTCTTACTACTTCGCCATCATAAGGCCTTTGGCTTGCCAAGCTATTTGGATATACATGGCTGCATCTCTGAAGTCGTCCTTTTTGATCATTACATAGATGATATACTCTGGGAAATCATCATTAAAAGAGAATAGAATACAACACAATTGATCACATCTCAGTAGTATATTCAGTCCAAGCTAGATGAGCGTTGACTCGGACTGGATAAGATGCTGTTTTTTAAGTGCTGATTAATGAAGTGTCAACTAAGTGTATGTGCTCTTCCCCATCCTTTGTTGAAGCCTTGACACATTGTTTTCTATGGGGAACATTCTACTGGAGCTAAGAGACATGAGATATACTGTAATTAATGCAATCATGAAGATGAAAATAGCCATTGTTGCATCTAGAAAATGATGACACATAACGTGTGAATTGTTGAATGGGACTGGTAGATACTAGGGTAACTTTATGCACAAGAGACGTAAGAGATTGCAGTGTTCTTTGAGGCCTTCACCGATATTCATCAGTGTCTTATACAAAGCATCCTGGCTGAAATATAATACATTATTATGCATTTATCATGTCTCAGTAGCTACAGTACTGCACATCTCTCACGAAACATCTGCAAGCGTTGCAGTGGATGACATGATTTCCCCCTTTGTTTTCAAGGAAGGAATCCATTTTTCGCTTACGATTCTGCCAGAATGATTCATTTGCAGGTCATTAAAAAACTCCTCTTTTGAAAGCGCTAGTCTGCTCAGGTGGTGAAGCCTGTGCAGGGAGACACGTCGTAAATAAAACCAGCTACATTTCAAATGCCATAAATAGGGGACACCTAAAGACCTTGTATGATTGCAGACACCTAATCATTTAATTTATGCGTGTCTAAAGGAGCCCCCATTAACATTCAAGTAGCACTCATCTGTCTAGCAGGATCATTCCAAAGACTGCATCAGTCTCCAATGGAACATATCTATTTGGGCTACACCGCATGGCTACGCACTCAGTAAGCTCCCTCTCCCTGTTTCAATGTCATGCAAGACGCAGCATGCAACTCTCAAAAGTTACTATATGTGATTTGTGGGTGGGTGATTGTGTTGTTGTTAATGTAGAGGACCTTAGACAAAGTTAAAGTCATATTTTCTAGGTCATTGTGTTAGGGCTGACACACCTGACTGTGCCACAGCAAATCAATTAACCTTTTTCAGCCTCAGCCTTTATCAGTCTTCAAAATATGAATCTTACACTACATTAACAGGCAATTATCAAATAAAAATAGACTCCACCAGTTTTTAGATGACCACCTGGGCCCAAGATGTTTGTTTTTCAGAAGACTGGCTGAAGGCTTTTATAGTGCAGTCGTACTGTGACGCACACCTCAGAATCAGTCGAGTCTCATGCATGACCGCAACGCAATAGTAATTGGCATGGATGGCTTTTGACACGTGCCGTTGCTGACAGCTTCTTTGTTCTGTGGTCAGGTTTCATATTTAACACATCAAAGAGTCGGAGAACTCCATACTCCACCATGATTGCAAGCTTGACACTTTCCAGTTAAGACAAGGAACAGTGGGAATTTCTCTGGAGGAGGATAAAGTCCGGTTGCATCAGTGTGTGTTTTTTCACCTTATCCCTACACGCTCCTCGGGATAATGGTCTCGTCTCTGTACTTGGAATGAATCCTGCATATTGAGCGTGTAGAAGCTCGTCACCCTTTGTGCTTATTTGGGTGAAATTTACACACCGTGAAAATGCACTCAAGACTGTCTTTTGCATTAATTATCGGTTAGCATGTGGATTTTACCGCTGTTGTTAGCATGACATTCATTGTGGGTGACACCATGTAAGTGCACAGTAAGAAAAACAGATTCCACCGCGGTCAAAATTTAAGTGGGATCAAGATGTGGCTTACCCATCGTTAACAAAGTTCTTAAAAACCAGGACAGATTGATCTTTGGCAAATGCAGATTTGAGCGTAATGTTTTGGCATGAATTCCGGCACACTGTGTAGAGATACGGAATGAAACTGTTAAAGTGAGTTCCTTCATTAACCCCCTAAACTCAAACACTCCCTTTCTCTAACGTGAGACAAGCACGCTGCTTTTCTATAGGCAGTAACCAGCAATTTGATGTCTCTAACAAGAACACAATAAATTGTTCCTCATTATTCAGTAATTAACTCCAATGTGCCAGGTCTCCATCCCCCTGCGCCATGCTCTAAATCACCCCCTCCACACCTCTTCTCCTCCTGCTACACAGCCCTTTAATTTCCTCTATACGGTGGGGGGTGGGGGCAAGGCGGGCGCACGGAGCTAGATGCACTCCATCATCTTCTGCCGCCGTCTTCAACCCTCCTACCTTAACCGAGCCACTCCATCCTGCCCCGTGCCCCACGCCAGGACCTCTCATCTCCTCACAGATCCATGCTCCACTTCAGGACACCACCTGGCAAGGAAGGAGAGGTCACCTGACCCAGGACAATAGACTTCGGTCAAGTAGTGAGGCGGCAGCATCTTCTACTTATCAAGACTTCACTGTTTGCCCCCAGGCCCCGTTCACTGTCTGTTCGTGGGGTTTCCCCTTCCTCCTCTGTTCTTAATTGTTAAAATGAGATCAGTAATTGGAGGGTGAGTCAAATCACCTGTCATTTCAGCTGGGAATCATTCACTGATTGAAAGGTATCATAAAAACCTGCCCAGGGCCCGGTTAGCGGGGCCTGCTGGGAGCTTCCTTTGTGCCTTGACAATCTCAGCCCACGGGCGCACAACTCAAGTCTTTTTTTTTTGACCGTGAATTGCGCGGGTAGTCTTGATTGACACACATCCAGACACATGGCCCAAATATAGATCCCAGAGAGTCAGTCGTGTCAGGATCAATTCCTGGAGGAAGATGCGGCGAATGTTAGTTTCCACTGTACTATTAACGCCCCTGACCCAATTGAGTACCATGCTCACAAATGACTTCCATACATCATAGCGGGGTCAAGTTCATTTGAGGGGGTAATTGTGAAATCGGCATGTAAACTAGGACATAAGAACAAGTGACAAAAAAAAATGAGGACAGATGACAAAAATGCTTGATAGAATTTTAATAGGTTAAGATGAGCTCTGATGACATAGTCTGCATTTACAATTGTAATGTAGTGAGCCAGTATTTGGCTGCAGCAACAATACAAGCCAAACTTTTGCCTTGCTGTTTTGAGTTTAATATAATCATCATAACTTGGAGGAGTTGCATAAAGTCAATTTTGTAGACATCAAAGCATTTTGCTATATTAAGGAGTGTACACTGTGTTGCATGGGTTTATCTGGGAAAAAAAGGGAAGTATCGAGACTCATGAGAAACACATGTGAATAGAATATGTAAGATGACGTCAACCTAAATTCTGCCAAACATTCTTTATCTTTTGACAGCTACACTGCACACAGCAAGGTACAAAAAGCAGCCCTCTCATCCACTTAGAAATGCTCCATTTACTTAAGCAAATCACAGTGAAAATGTGGGCAATATCAACACAGAAAGGCCATTTGAAAAACAGGCTTAAATTATTCCAAAGGCACAATGCTGCACAAAGCTTTGGGACCCCATTTCCACATGGACTTAAGTCTTGAGGAACAGTATATAAGATGCTGACAAACGCGCTGTTTGAAATAAAAACCCTCTAAACACATGACATTAATATTTAATGGTACTGCCTCCTCGGGAGGCCACTCTGGGCTGCAACACCGGGTCTGCAGGGAGATGGTATTAGTGCTGTGTGCTCGGGAGAACCAACCGCTTCACGCTAATGAAGCGATCAGGGCCCGAACTCCAAAGAAAGCTCATATCCGATTAGTGAGCTGAGATGCGTGTAAACATGACGAAGCGGTGCGGGATAAGATCACTTCCTCACAGTGTAGTGAGATCAGTTTTTCCAAGAGTCTTGCACCACGGAGCACAGTCACAGAGCATCATGCAAGCGTTAGTCACAACATATTTTATATTCAAGTATTACAATGCTGCAATTTCTTTTTTAGCCTCTTAACAAGAGTTTCGAGATAAGTAGTGGATGGAGGAGCCGTGTACCACCTTGTGTGTTAAAGCGTTAACACTATCCTCTGGGTGACAGTTATAAAACAGGCATGTGTTGCGAAGCAGTGAAAACCACCTGACCTTGTCCATCCCCTCCGGGCCAGGATGGGACAGCGCTGAACTTGGCCAGTAAAGGACGGACCATTTGGATGTTATTAAAAAACATTAGAGTTCCTAAAGCCCGTGTTATTCCCAAAGCCATCAGGTAATTTGAAAGAGCTCCAGTGGATTTAAGATGTGCAGATGTTTTCGTTTTAAAACTGGCATCTGTTTATGCAGACGCACTTTATGTTCGAAAAACCACAGAGGATCTCCGCTAGGTTTTATAGAGCAGTATTAGCTAGATTAGTTAGCTTTGTAATTGTGCCACTCCAGATAATGGGAAAATTAACCACAAGCCGTGCTCTTTGTAGATGTAATATGAAACATACAATTATGCACAGCGTGTTCAGTACCTACAATATTAAGATGCAGTGCTTTCTGGGTTTCATTGGAACTTTTTACTGGGCCAACTATGTCAAAATCGAAGCCTACCTGTTTAACAAGTTTTAATCTTTTGTGGTAGATATGTATCTCAGTGTTGTATGTTTTAGGTTAAAGTGAAAAAAAATGTTTTTTTTTAAATTTTCCCCCTTTTTCTCCCCAATTGTACCTGGCCAATCAACCCACTCTTCCGAGCCATCCCATTCACTGCTCCACCCCCTCTGCCGATCTGAGGAGGACTGCAGACTACCACATGCCTCCTCTGTTACATGTGGAGTTGCCAGCTGCTTCTTTTCACCTGACTGGAGTTTCACCAGGGGGACATAGCATGTGGGAGGATTATGCTATTCCCCCCGAACAGGCACCCCGACTGACCAGAGGAGGCACTAGTGCAGCAACAAGGACACGTACCCACATCCGGCTTCCCACCTGCAGACACAGCCAGTTGTGTCTGTAGGGATGCCCGATCAAGCCGGAGGTAACACGGGGATTCGAACCAGCATTCCCTGTGTTGGTAGGCAATGAAACAGACCGCTACGCTACCCAGATGCCCGTAAGGGGAAATTCATGGGCAAACTTTTTTTTAGGTGTTAGCCTTTGGTTATGTTAGGCACTGACAAAGGTCATTATTTCACTGACATGCTGATGAACCTTCACAGTACTTTCATTAACATAAAATAACCTGGTAAGATAGAATCACCTGGATTCAAGAAATGCGTGGACAAAACTGTATATAACTCTTGACAGATCCAGCTCTCTCTTGGTCCCTTAATTACATATATCATGCTTTTACTGAAGAATTTAGGGGTTAACTTCGATTCATGTGTAAACCTTGAGCAACATACTAAATGTCTGATTCAGAGATGTTTTGACTAACTTAAGGACAGTGCAAATAAAACATTTTGTTGCCTTTTGTCAATCCCAAAAGATTTTAAAAAGTTATGATTTTGCATTCACTATGCCTCTGTCTCCCTCCACAAACTGTGGCATGGATCCATGTTGTACAGACTTGAACAGAGAGCGCATCACAGAAACATTTACACAAAGCAAGTTGAATCAGTTCATCAGGACACAATGTTTATTGAGAGAGAAACGTTTCGTCACTCATCTCATCTAAGTGACGTCTTCAGTCTCAACCGACTGCTGGTATCCCCACCCTTATAAACAATACAGTGGCATAAAGACCGAAAACAACGACCAGTTTCATATGCAAGCTGTCATGACCATTAACTAGAGTTACAATGGCCATATGTATTATTGTTGCAATCACAGCATTGTAAGATGGTGACAGATGTACTCTGAGCCCCCCCCCCCCAACTCGGTTCAAGGATGGTCGATCGTCATTTCCTCTTAACATATAGATGGCCTCTTTGACTCCCTGTTCAAACCAGTATTCCTCCCTAACAAGGATGGGCACATCCTCGTCCTTGAAAGAGTGGCCACTGGCCTGTAGATGTCTTGTCTGTGAATTTTATTGTAAGTGTGAACATCTTGTGTCTCCTTTCAAAACTTAGCTAGCAACAAATCTATAAGAGTGCGGTAAAAATTGCTAAATCAATGTGGCCATTTAAATCACCTCTTAAAATACTGGGTTTTTTTCAAATTAAGTAGTTATTTACTTCATTATTAGTAGTTGTAATACTAGTAGTAGGAGTATTTATTTTTGCTTTTTGTTATCAAACAAAATTTCACAATGTTTTTTTGCATGTGGACCAAAGTTTCAGTTGGTCCAGTAAGTTAAGACCTCGGTGCATTCAACAGCAAAGTATCATTTTGAGATCAGTATGTAAAATGTGAGTCTATGGGAAGCTATTCTGAACCTGGTTATAAATGCAGGCTACTGTGTCCCTTATTTCTCTAAAAGCTGATAGAGACATCAAGGTCCTGGAGCTTTGCAACACAATTCCTCTTCCCCTTTGTAAAGTCCTCTGCCCACATGTGTAGGAAGTATCCTGCAATGTGAATATTTTGTCTGTGGCTTTCCTATCGTTTCATTTCAAGCATTCCAATGATATTTGTTTACAGCCAGACTAAAGAACCACTACTCTACAACCTCTATACTTTCATCTGAAGTATCTGTTAACTGAAATAAATAATAAAACATGTATAATTTTAACAGTTCCAGAAAGACACATAATTGACAATTTACTATATCATTTAATTTGTGTATCCATCCTTTTCGACAATGGGAATCTATTCGCAAGCCAATCAGAACAGCCCTGGAAGCCTCTTCTCTGTGAGGACTGCCAGGGAAACACAAGGGAAGCATAATGAGGACTATTACATTTGCCACTCAGCTTTCTGTTCCTCACCATAACCTTCTGCAATACAAGATGCAGCTGGTGGAATTTAAACATTTTATCAACAAAACAAAGCCATTCAAATTAGAGCCAGAAAGCTATGAGTGAATCACATGTAGCTTTCATGTGATGGAAAAAAAAATATCTAAACAGATATAAGTGCTTTATCTATGATTATGTATTCGCCACTCTTTCAGAGTAAAGGCTGTGTTAATTGCCAAGGTGAATTGAATCTCTAAGTACCAAATTATCCCTGTTCTTGCTCTGGATTTTGGTTCAATACCTCCCACTCCCTTGCCTCTTAGACATTGAGGGCTTGGAGCCAAATGGGTTTAAGTGTTACTTGATGTCTGGTGAGGTTGAGTCTTAATTAACAAATTCAAACTGTTGGCGAGGTTTATGTTCTTCCCATAGGAAGCTGCTGTGATCACGACCACATTTAATTTGTCAAGAAGGAACAAACAGCTACAGTTCAAACGAGGTTTACATATCAATCAGTAATCAGTAATAATAATAATCAATAATCAGATCAATGAAGTATCTTGAAATAAAAAAAAGGTTGAAAATAATACAAATACAATGTAATGACTATATAATAATAATAAATAATAAAAATAATATATAATCCATCCATTATCCGAACTGCTTATCCTGCTGTCAGGGTCGCAGGGATGCTGGAGCCTATCGCAGCAGTCATTGGGCGGCAGGTGGGGAGATACTCTAGACAGGCCGCCAGGCCATCACAGGCCGACATACACACACACACACACATACACACATACGTCCACATACATTCACACCTAGGGGCAATTTAATATGGCCGATTTACCTGATCTACATGTCTTTGGACTGTGGGAGGAAACTGGAGCACCCCCGGAGAAAATGAATATATAAAAATATAAAATATATATAAATAAAATAAAAACAAAAGAAAAAAAAACGATTTCCATCTAGCTCCAAAGCAAGGCAAGGTAAGTTTTTTGTTTTTTTTTTTGTTTTGTTTTTTTTGCATAATGCATGAGGAGTGTATCAAATCAGAAATACAGAATACACACGTGAAGGCACATGTGAAAACTGGGCACTTCAACGTCTCTCAGCTTTACTCCCACAGCTGCAGTGCCTTTGAAAACTGGAGTGAGATGGCCTCTGTGTGACCACAGCAAGAATACTTTATTGTTCTTCCATCCAACTGCAGAAAACAAATATTTGACAAGTGTGATGATAGAATAACATTCAGTTATTCCTGTTGCACACCTCTTGGCATAGACTGACCTCCCGGACAATCTGGTGATGCTTTGAAAACAGTGTTGGCCTGTTTACTGTTTTCACAGCGGCATACCAGGCATACTGCAGAGTCCATTTGCCATCATGTGACAAGGACCTATTGCAGGCTAAAGTGATCCCAAACATGATCTGCCACTCGAGGGAACTGTCCTTGAGAACAGAGGTCGAGGGGAGCCACAAGGACAAGTGTTCTACAGATGCCATCTCCTGCTGCTTCCATGTTTCCGATGGCACTTCAGCTGAAATAGACCTACTCAACACAGGATAGGCATCAAGTTTCTCTGTTTTTTCTTACTCGAGAAAAACTATTGTGCCAAAGCTGGAGTGCCTGTTGGTTTGTCGATTTGTGTATCAATAGAGCTGAGATGGAATTAACAACCCTCCAACATGGCAATGTTGTTTGTTGTTTGAGAACAAACACAATGCTTCTTCTTTGTTTTGTTTTTCCCCATCCTAATCTGTTGTGTGAATCACATTCAAGACACTAGCATCTGAGCAAGTTGTTCGGGTTGCATGTAATGTCTAGGTGGTGACATGGCGCAGTTAATCATAGTGAACCATGCAGGGGTGCACACTTATTGTTATTGGTCAATAATTGCTTAAAAAGGTCTTATTTGTGTGGGAACAGAGATAAAAATTATGCCTGATATGTTGCACCGATATGATGATGCATGAATTATGTGCTGACTACAACAAAACAGGCATTGATGGAAAGACAACCCATTAGGGAATGTACTCCCTTCTGCAAAAAAATAAAAAATAAAAAATCCCTTGAGGCAACAGTGATAGCATTTTACAAAGAAGGTTGAAAGTGGCAACCTATTGTGGCAGAAACACAACAACAGAGACATTTGAAAATGTCTATATGAATGTTACTGTTTTCTCCATTTAAGTTAAAGTAATCTGTGTTTATCTCCTTCAGGGAATACAGACACTTGGAAACAGTGTGTTGTTAATGATAGTAATAGTAGTAGTAGTAATGATAGTAAATCAGGATAGGACCTAATAAAGCAGTGTTGTTTTTCTTTTAGACATCTGCCTCTGCAACAAGCATCGCAGTTTCAGTGCAGTAATAGATAAACTTCACTGGTGGTAACCAAGACACATGAAATAGAATATAATACTTTTTATTAGTCATTTTGTACATACATACAACCTAAATTTACTCTCTGCATTTGACCCATCCTAGCTGTGTAGCTAGGAGCAGTGGGCAGCCGTTGTGCAGCACCTGGGGACCAACTCCAGTTCTTCTTTCCATTGCCTTGCTCAGGGGCACAGACAGGAGTATTAACCCTAACATGCATGTCTTTTTGATGGGGGTGGGGGAACCGGAGCACCCAGAGGAAACCCACGCAGACACAGGAAGAGCATACAATCTCCACACAGAAAGGACCTGAGACGGCCTGGGGTTCGAACCCAGGACCTTCTTGCTGTGAGGCAACAGCGCTAACCACTGGGTCACTGTGCCGCATGGTACTACTGTAATACTACCATGTGGTAGTATCACAGTGAAACAAAAAATATTGGTATTGGCCGAAATGGCCATGGAAATTATTGTTCATTGTTGTGCATCTTTAGAGCCATGACTTTATGTATTTCAGAGTCCAGCAGAAGAAGATCCCACTCAGGGATAAATATCTTTTTATTTAGCATACCAGTGTGGTTTCCATCTTCTCAGCAATTAGTCTCATCAACTATGTATTTTTAATGTCTTTATGCATGCTCAATAAACCAGGTAAGAAAATCACAGAAAGGTGAATCAGTTCCCCAATCCTCTGTGAATAGTACACATGGCCATTGAAACTCTTGTTAATGGTCACGCCTATTTGCTTATGAAGCTGATTGTTGGTTTTGGTTGTTATGCAACTGTATTATCTATAAGGGTGGGGATACCTGCAGTCAGTTGAGACTGAAGATGTCACTTAGTTGAGTGATGCAACGTATCTGTCAATAAACGTTGTGTCCAGATGAACTGATTTACCTTTCTGTGATATGTATATCAATCTATGCCAGCTCATATTCCGTTGGATTATATAACCCTCTTGACTGTGTAGAGTCACCACTCTATATTGGACGGGTTGGCCTTTGATAACCATATTCGGGATCCAGTGCTGATGGATGAGTACAGGGATATCCTACTAGCGATAACATATTTCAGAGATCTCCATAGCCAGCTCCAGGCATTCACTGGTGTCATGACAGGATCGGAGCAAACCACAATCCAAGTCCATGTTAGAACTGTGGTCACTGCTGGACACAGAGTCCACTGTGGTGGAGACCTGTGTGTAGGTGGGGCAGCAGTGATAGGCCACTGTCTGACAGGAATCGGGCAGCATGAGAAACATGTTGTAAATCCTGCAGAAGAGGCAATTCAGGATGATCCCCGCACAGTCAACTGAGTGAGAGAGAGAGAGAGAGAGAGAGAGAGAGAGAGAGAGAGAGAGAGAGAGAGAGAGAGAGAGAGAGAGAGAGAGAGAGAGAGAGAGAGAGAAGATACACACTGTGGCTCCCCCTTTTCAACATGTGACCTGCTATTTGCTCTCTTTATGAACTTTTATTATTCATATACTATGTTGTTTTTAATTTTACCATTTCTCATCTGACTGCAGGGACAACGACTCAGAATAATGGAAAGACATCAACAATTGGGTAGGATGTATACATTTTGGCAAATCAAATTGAATTGAAATTTAAAGGGCAAAACAAACAGGTAATGGTCCAAAAGACTATGATGTTCATGTGAGAAGGACTGAGGTTTTGTAAAAGAATTAAAAATCCCACATTTTAATGGCTTGCCAGGAGGCACATAGATATTGATTTTCTTTGTATTTTGTGTTTGTACATAAATATTTTGGTTGTATATGAATCTTTCTCCTAATTCTTACCATGTTCTTTATTTGTTATTTTTCACATGATGTCAAGTTCAGTCAAGTCAATTTTATTTGTATAGCCCAATATCACAAATTACAAATTTGCCTCAAGGGGCTTTACAACAACACAACATCCTGTCCTTAGACCCTTGCATCGGATAAGGAACAACTCCCTAAAAAAAAAAACCTTCTTTTTTCGTTTCTTTTAAATGTCCCTTCTTTCTGTTTGTTCATGGAGTCACCTTATACAGGACTGCAGTCTTCATCTTTTGTATCGATTTTTATTTTTTATTTTATTTATTTATAAGGATTTCCCCCCCAATTTCCCTTCTTTTTTGAGATTCAGAGGTGATGGTGACAAAAATAATAACCTTTCCTTCTTTTTTTTTTGACCCCCCCCCCCTGTTTTTCTCCCCAATTGTACGTGGCCAATTACCCACTCTTCCGTGCCGTCCAGGTCGCTGCTCCACCCCCCTCTGCCGATCCGGGGAGAGCTGCAGACTACCACATGCCTCCTCCGACACATGTGGAGTCACCAGCTGCTTCTTTTCACCTGACAGTGAGAAGTTTCGCCAGGGGGACGTAGCACGTGGGAGGATCACGATATTCCCCTCAGTTCCCCCTCCTCCCTGAACAAGCGCCCCGACTGACAGCGCCGGACCAGGACACATACTCACATCCGGCTTCCCACCCGCAGACACAGCCAGTTGTTTCCATCAGGGTGCCTGACCAAGCCAGAGGTAACACACGGGGATTCAAACCGGCGATCCCCGTGTTGGTAGGCAATAGAATAGACCGCTACGCTACCCAGACACCCCAAATAATAACTTTTCTAAAATAAAAAAAAGAAATTGCTGAAGTTAACATCACAATTTGATAAACTACTGAGTTATAACCTACCTGTCAAAAAGTAAGAAAAGATCACTCAATCAAGTTGCATTTTATATAGCACTTTTCTAGCTGCAACAGCAACTCAAAGCGCTTTACAATTACTTAATTCACACTCACACACTCACACACACACACACACACACACACACACACACACACACACACACACACACACACACACACACACACACACACACAAGATGCCCTCTGCTCGTCCAGATCATTGCCATCACACCCTCTAAACACTATTTATCAGCAAATAGTCAACCGTGTCCAATGCACACCTTGGATTGTTTTGTTGGATTGCAAGACAAACATAGATCATCCGAGCTGCTCGTGTCAGCCTTGGCTAGCAGGAGAATGCATGTCTGTATGTCTTATAACATTTTAAAAGCTTTCTCTCCACTCCCCAGGAATTCCTTTACACATGCATAATTTAAGAAATCATCTCCGGCTCCTTTACAGACAGGCAGGCCAGAAAAGTTGTGTAGAGACGTTATCAATTATCGGAAGCCTCTCTTGCATGCTTTGGTAGGAGCATTTCCATGCTGCATTGTGGTTGCTGTGAAATAATATGCTATGTGCCTTCCTACTGGCCTTTGCGAAAATGGTGCTCCCACAGGAGAAATCAAGAGTTGAGATCACAGGACACAGAAACAGCCACCATGCCCAAAAACTGTCAGCTATGTTTGCACAAAAACAGAGTGTGCACAGAGATATTAATTCAAACATGGTCAAAGCCCTGCTAGTGAGTACTCTGTGTTGTATGTAAATGCAGTTTAAAATGGATTGTCTAGAATGGGTTACATCATTTTCTTTTTCTGAATAAGTAAAGCGTATGCTCTCCTGTGGCCATCTTTGGCATTATATTTTCAATTTTATTTCTTTTTTGCCGCTTTTTCTGTATCTGAATTATTCACACATTTTCATAATTAATCATATGAAGTGCATTTAGATACTTTGAAGACATGCTGTCATTCATGCTGTAGACATTCTGTCTGTAGCACTATTATTCTGTATGTTCTCATCATTCATTTCCCCATGCATGAAAACTGTTTGCATTGAAGAAGAAAAAAGAAGAAAATCTTAGAAATTAATTCCATAAGTATCCCTGCTAGGAAACCTTTTTGCCTTAAGTAAAAACACATTCCAATTAGCAACCTTATTCCAAAGGGGGATGGTATAGCACCAAGGGAAACCGCTTCTGTGGATTTCTCCTTTCTCGCTAAGACAGTCCATGTGGTTAGAGGGCATCTGCCACTTATGAGTGAATGGCAGCGTCACTTACCTTCCATGGAGAAAGAGGAGGAGGAAGAGGTTGAGGAGGAGGAAGACCTCCTGATGCACTTTTTCACTGTGAACAATGGAGCAGTGGAGCCGTCATGCTGCCTGGGCTGCTGAGAATGTGTTTCTGCACTGGTCTGTGCAAGCTCGCTCTCAGGTACACCATTAAATCTCATTTCAATGATCCGAGCTCCACTTTGGACTCCCTCTGTCAGAGAGAAGAGATGTGTCCTCCAACATACAACAGCTGTTCACAACATACCCCCCTATTGTGAGTCACTAACAATTCTCTCTGAGCAGTGCAGCTTTGTTTAGCCATGGCTCACTGTGTCGGGGCGTGTCACCATACTACTACCTGAACCTAAATATCTGCAGTACAATTCAAAGTTTTTGCATGAATTTTGAAATTATGGCTGCCTGACCTCCTGATGCACATACCTTTATGCCACCACATAGTCCCACCTATTGAGGTGCTTAACCTTTGACCATACCTTTTTGATTTTAGAGAATAGAATCACCCCAAATTTACACTCCATTATCTCCTTAGTTATAAATAGATTCACCCCGAATTTATTCTCGATTTATATATATACACACACACACACACACACACACATATATATATATATATATATATATATATATATATATATATATATATACACATATACATATGTATTTATTTATTCCCCGTTTTTCTCTCCAATTGTACCCAGCCAACCACTCCATTTCCTGAGCCGCCTCGGTCGCTGTTCCACCCCCTCTGTCGATCCGGGGAGGGCTGCAGACTACCACATGTCTCCTCCGACACATGTGGAGTCGCCAGCCGCTTCTTATCATGAGGAGTTTCGCCAGGGGGACACAGCGCATGGGAGGATCACGCTATCCCCCCCGAACAGGCGGCCTGACTGACCAGAGGAGGCGCTAGTGCAACGACCAGGACACATACCCACATCCGGCTTCCCACCCGCAGACACGGGCCAATTGTGTCTGTAGGGACGCCCGACCAAGCCGGTTGGCAACCGAATAGACCGCTACGCTACCCGGACCCCCCCCCCCCCATTACATTTTCATTCGTGCCCTTTAGTGGTATAAACATACTGTACTTCTTGATATCATTTTCCATACGTGGCCATTTAGCGACTGCACTTACCCTGCCTTAAGACACCATTATTTATCTAGCATAAAAAATAACTGCTTACCACATAAATAAGAAAAAAAATAGTTGCATTTGATTTGTAATAATCATACTGTAACGTGCATGGATAAGTAGACACGTTGGTCCTTGACTAACGGGTCGGACCCTTTAGTCGACTGGTTAACGTTGTCGCTTGCAATGCAGGAGATTCGGGTTCGCGTCCCGGCGGTGGCGACGGTATCTCGGACTGCCCCCCGAATTCGCCACAATACATTCTACACAGGTAAACTCATACATAGTATATCTAATGACACGCCTAATGATTGTAAATACATTCTAACAAATTATTTCCCACATGGCCTAAATGAGCGACCTTTGACAAAATCAGTGCACTAGCTTTGTAACAGGAAAGAAAGATACTTTTTGAAATTGGCAATCAGATCATTAATGGTATGGAAATTATGACTGCAGAACGTCAACACAAACTTCTCTATACGGTCTAATGTCCTGGTCCTAGGTAGCAGCTTGGTTATAGTCCATCCCTCTGTGGAAGCCAATTTGCCATGGCATAAAGCTGAACACTGATGAAAGTACAGCTGTCAGAGCTTTATGATGTGCCACTCTGGAGACCAGACATCACGTCGTGGCTGAGACACGAGGGCCAAATGTTTGCAACAGTGATACTTTAGTAGCTTTGGAAACAGCGAACAATTACCGACAGAACCGGCATTAAGGTAATATAGCCCATTCGAAACCCGTTTGACTCACACTGCACAACGTACAATTTGTGACTGGGTCCATTTATCACCATCCAATTTGAAAGCCGAAGCCGAGGCCTGCTTACTTTTCAACCACCGACATCAAATGAATTATTTACCATTCTTTCCTCTCCTTTATTTAACATTAATGTCTGATAACTTATTCACACTCCCACGTTTCAAAAGAAGAATAAACAGTATTTGTCTTAACTAGATTGATGAAAGAGAGACAAAAAGGACATGGTGTTGGCTGTTTTCAAGATTTATTTTTCTCAACATGGGGATCGCCAGTTCGAATACCCGTGTTACCTCCGGCTTAGTCGGGTGTCCCTACAGACACAATTGGCCATGTCTGCGGATGGGAAGCCGGATGTGCGTACGTGTCCTGGTCGCTGCACTAGCGCCTCCTGTTGTCGGTCGGGGCACCTGTTCAAGGGGGAGGAGGAACTGGGGGGTGGGGGGATAACGTGATTCTCCCACGTGCTACGTCCCCCTTTCGAAACTCCTCACTGTCAGGTGAAAAGAAGCGGCTGGCGACTCCACATGTATCGGAGGAGACATGTGGTAGTCTGCAGCCCTCCCCGGATCGGCAGAGGGGGTGGAGCAGCAACCGGGACGGCTCGGAAGAGTGGGATAATTGGCCAAGTGCAACTGGGAAAAAATGGGATATATATATATATATATATATATATATATATATATATATATATATATATATATATATATATATATATATATATATATAGACACACACACACACACACAAACACATACATACATACATATTTATTTTTCTTTTTTTTATGTCCGAAGTAAGATTGTTCAAATGTTGCCCATTTATTGCCTTTCCTCATCTTGAAAGGTCTTTTTCATCTTAGCGCTATAAGTTTTGGTATTTTCACGTTTTGCATGTTATAATTCAGACCGTGATTACAACAGAGCTGAGGAAAGTGGGAATTAGTATTTGAAGTGCAGTGACGGCCTGGCAGCCTGTTGAGGGTGTATCCCTGCCTGCCGCCCAATGACTGCTGGGATAGGCTCCAGCATCCCCGCGACCCTGAGAGCTGGATAAGCGGTTCAGATAATGGATGGATGGATGGATGATTCCTCAAAATGAGTTTAAAAGAACTTCAAAATCAATGAGGTCTACCATTTAGCAGAGCTTAACAACACCTTGATACTTTTGGGGAATGTAATGAATTTGTGCCGCTGGTCTATGCCCGTGACCATTAGCTGATAGAGACATAAGGCAGGCATGCTATACGATTTTCAGACTTTGTTCCAATGTTGCGCGATGTCTGACTTCCTCATTAGGAACCACAAAGGTTTTCCAAGGTAAAAATTTTAAGGATAACTTTACTTCTTGTTTAACATTCAAAGCCAAATGATGCTGTGCACAATGAACACACAGACCAGGTCTCCTATATGTGGCCATGTATATGAGTCATGTAGCTAAACACTAATATTATGGGAGAAACTACGTATTTTATATAAACATGTCTACCAACCATTGCTTCAATTTTGCTAATTGTTGGCGGCACAGATCAAAGTATGTTTTCCAAAACATGTGGAGTCGCCAGCCGCTTCTTTTCACCTGACAGTGAGGAGTTTCGCCAGGGGTCGTAGCACGTGGTAGGATCACGCTGCTGACCCCCCCGAACAGGCCCCCCCGACTGACCAGAGGAGGCGCTAGTGCAGCCACCAGGACATATACCCACATCCGGCTTCCCACCCACAGACACGGCCAACTGTGTCTTTAGGGACACCAGACCAAGCCGGAGGTAACACGGGGATTCGAAACGGGGATTCGAAACGGGGATTCGAACCGGCGATCCCCGTGTTGGTAGGCAATGGAATAGACCGCTATGCTACCCGGACGCCCCTCGAAACAATTTAACTTTTAGACAGTGAAATTTCCCAATTAATATCTACCACATGATCCATGCAAACACTGAAAAGATCTTCAACTGCTGGAACAGCATGTTAAGGGAATGAAAAGCAAATGCATTCGACGCTTGTATGCCACATACGAAACTGCTTGCTTATCTTAACAAGATTTATGCAGTTACCCAGACGTTTGCACTGATATCTATCTCTTTTTGTTTAGGCCCAAATCTTTTTTCTTTTTCTTTTTTTTAAACTTACCATCTCTTACTCCAGTGCACTTCTCTTCAACAACACTGGCCCCTTCTTTCCCCTTTTCCTCAACTGCTTGAGTCATTTCATCGGCCATCTGAGCCAAAGCATTGGAAAAAAAGAAGAAGAAGAAGATAAAAACGAGAAGAAAAAAACGAAAGTCACCTATACAGAACCAAGTGGTTATCGCAGATGAGAGGCTGTACACTACTCGTGCCAGTAAGAACTAAATTTCTAACGATCTAAGCACAACTTTGGTCATTCTCACACATTGTTAGTCAAATGCACTGGCAGGATGCTCATCGTCCAGAACCACACGAGCGATGGCACATGTGCAGGCACACGCTGAATGCTGCAGGACAGTCGACCTATCAAGTCTGAGGGAATGTCAGTGGGAAACTGTTTACGCAATGGTGTGAGGTATCCTCTATCTTCAATTTGGCCTGCTGCCTTTAGCCACTCCAAATGTTCCGATGACGTTGGCAAGAATGCAACGGATCTAGCCGTATACAAACATCAGTAGGACAAACTCAGCAAGATTTCATTTTTCTCCATTAGTGTACCGTGTGCTGTTATTCAGCATGATAAAGCAATTGGAAGAATCCAAACATAGACTGACTGTGAACATTTGGCAGATAACAACAGCATAAAGAATATATAACAGGATGTGCCCGTGCGTGTGCATCTCT
Source organism: Lampris incognitus (assembly GCF_029633865.1). NCBI lineage: Eukaryota > Metazoa > Chordata > Actinopteri > Lampriformes > Lampridae > Lampris > Lampris incognitus. Next base: position 118,525,937 of record NC_079212.1, read on the forward strand.
CTCTTACACACACATCTTCACTTTAACGGCTGTGATTCTGCAATGTATCTGCATTACCGGGTGATTGCTGGTTTGTTTGTTAAGGTAAGGCAGATACTGAGCTAGCTACGTTTTTTTTTCCGGCTACATGCCAACCAATTCGCTCTTATTAGGATCAACACAAGAGTTGCATTTTAGTGGTTGCCCTGCTGCTGTGTTTGCATATGTTTAGAGAACAAGAGCCATGCTAATTGACAAATTAAGATGTGGGATTATTTGTTTATTGAGCACCCACCACACCACACTCAGTGTATTATACATATAGATAGTTGTAGGAGAACTTTTTAAGCTCTCCCCTTGCTCTTGCTGACTCACTCTCTTCTTTCACCAACCTCTCTTTTGATGGGAATTATAGTAGAGGAAACAAATAATATGCAGCAGTATGCTGGTGTGTTTTAAAAAACCTTTTGTGAAGTCAATTATCCACAATGGTATTTGATATAGCACAACCCTTCTACTATTTAAAAAAAATTTTTTTTTGTTGGTTATGATCATGACAGCTGGGTTTATTTCATTGATCACTGTCAATTTCCCAGTCAGCAAGGTGCTGCAGGTGACGTGGTTAATTCAGCTCTTATGGAAATGAAGTCTCCCTGAAATGAGCCGTGCTGGCCTTTGTCTGCATAAAACTCGTGATGACTGACACGGCACCCCATTAGAGCTTTCCTTAATGTAGACCAAAGTGACAGATTGAGATCAAATTCAGGTACAAATTATACCGCATCTCGGTGATGGCACTCTGACCCCTTCATCGCACACGGTCTGCTCCATTATTTACAGTTGCAAACAGGAACCCTCATGCACGCCTCCTTCTCGTCCCCAATTTCACTGTGTTGTCAGCTGGTGCACTGCCTTGCAGCTCGGCTGTGAGCACGTACTTCGGCTTACTTGTCTTGTTTCCAGGCTTTAACCATTTATGCGCAGATTGAGCAATCTGGCCCTCTCTAGGCAGGTGTGCGGGAAGATGTTTTAAGTAGGGGGGGCTGCTAACTAAAACGAAAAGTAGTGTGGCAAGCCGGCATGGAAGAATGAGTCGGGAGGCAGAGATCTTTTTTTAATCGCAACTCCTGTGCCCCATACACCGCATGACCCCGGGAGTGCTCTTGTATTCACACCGGCCAGAATGGATCAGAACTGACAACAACGTAATGAGCCCCCCCCCCCATGTCCCTAGTGGCGACATCAGTCTAGTCACGGTCCTACAGTCAGTTAGTCAATAAACGGTCTCCTATATAGTCTGAGTCGAACTCCCACAACAACACCACAAGAATAACCACAACACGAACACCACATCATTAAAACACTAGAACGACCGGGATTTCACGCCTACCTAAAATGACTATGGGCGGTCAAAATGACCGCCGGTTTTTAAACTCTATATTCTGTCAAGATAAATGCCTAATTGAGATATCAATGCATTGCATATGTTAGTATGTCCGTTAGGAAACGACTGACACCAAAATTAATATTTTAACAACTATAATACAAATTTTAAACAATTTAAACTTCAGCGAGACATAGTCAAACTTCCATCCATCCATTGTCTTAACTGCTTATCCTGCTCTCAGGGTTGCGAGGATGCCGGAGCCTATTCCAGCAGTCATTGGGCGGCAGGCGAGGAGACACCCTGAACAGGCCGCCAGGCCATCACAGGGCCGACACACACACAAACACACACACACATTCCTAGGGACAATTTAGTACCACCAATTCACCTGACTTACATGTCTTTGGACTGTGGGAGGAAACTGGAGCTCCCGGAGGAAACCCACGCAGACACGGGGAGAACATGCAAACTCCACACAGAGAACGACCCGGGATGACCCGCCAAGGTTGGTCTATTCCGGGGCTTGAACCCAGGACCTTTTTGCTGTGAGGCAGCCGCGCTAACCACTGCGCCACCATGCTGCCCACATAGTCGAACTTGAATATCAAAATTGAAAAAGTGAAAATTGTGAAAGTGAAAAACCTCCTTGCTGGCGCCCCGGCGTCAGCCATCAGACCTCTGGAGCTTGTTCAGAAAGCTGCAGCTCATCTGGTGTTCAACTGCCTTAAGTTCTCCCACACAACTCCCCTTCTCATGTCCCTACACTGGCTCCCAGTAGCTGCTCGCATCCAGTTTAAGACTCTGGTGCTAGCCTACAGGGCAGTGAAAGGAACAGCTCTTTCCTATCTCCAGGCCATGGTCAAGCCCTACACCCCAGCCCGACCACTTCGCTCTGCTGCCTCGGGACGCCTGGTTGCCCCATCGCTCAGAGGCCCCTGCTGCCGATCGACCCGGTTGTTGTGTTTACGTCTTAATACTTGAAATCAGACAATTATAATAATCACTGAATTGTATCAAAACAAACGACAAACGCATACTTGCATTTCAACACTTTACTGAATGAATTCTCTTGCTACAATATTCTGGATATGACATCACTCCTTATGGGTACCCACAAGTGTCAAATCCAAACGCAATACATGACATTCCCTTTTTCCTTGAAAATCTACAGACATCTTACAAACCTGTGTCTGACAATAAAACTACAAAGTCCTCAATCCTCACATCACCCATGCCCTTACTTTAAATTCAAGTCAAGTCATAGTCAGAGAGTCTCTGAGGAGCTCGTTTGGCCTGCTGAGGCCTGCCTGCATTAGGCATGTCTGCCACACTGGTGCCAGTGGGTGTTGGCGGGGTCACTGTGTCCTTATCAGAGTCCCCTGTGATGTCCTCAACCCCTTGGTGTCGTCCTGCTCATGGGCTGTCTCCTCCAGTCCAGTTGTCCGGTACTTTTTCACGAAAGTACTGTTCCTTGCGTACCGTGCTCCCACTGGGGATTACACAATCACATGACTCCGTTTTACTCACAACTTCGTGTGGTGTAGCGTTAAAGGGAGTGGTAAACTTATCCACTTTGTCTTGCCTTACAAGCACGGTGTCACCGACGTCGATCTCTGAGTGCTGTGCTCTCTGGCGTTCATGTGTGTACAGTTTGGATTTGCCCTTTTTCTCACTGTCCCGATCACACATTTCCATGTCTGTGAATGATTCTGTGACATCTGGCAGTTTTCCTCTCACTTTACGATTAAAGAGCAATTCTGCCGGGCTCTTCCCTGTCGTGGTATGGTCGATGCTCCTGTACACAGTCACATATTTTTTCAGCTCCCTTTTCCAGTCCAGTCCTTCTGAATGAGCAATCCTGATTCTCTTCATTAGTGATGCATTGTTGCGCTCGACCTCTCCGTTGGCCTGAGCCCATTTAGCTGTTGTCTTCAGATGTGTGATGCCGTTATTTTCAAAAAATTCTCAGAATAGCTCAGACTTGAACTGTGGGCCATTATCTGATTTACAGGTGACTGGTAAGCCGTGATGGCTAAATATTGACTCTAGGCTATCAATAACCTTCTCTGTTGTTGTAGATGTCAAGATATCATATTTGTAATAGCGACTATAATAATCTACTACTACAAGAATGGAATGATTGGATGGCAGGGGTCCAAGCAAGTCTATGGCCACATCCTGCCAAGGCCTGTCTGGAAGGGGTGTGGGTCTCAGTGGTTCTGGTGGGTAAGGTTTGGCTACTATCTGGCAACCGTGGCAGTCTTTGCAGTCTTTTTCAGCCGCTCGATCCATCCTCAGCCACCAAACCTTGGTTCTCAGTTGCTGTTTTGTCCCCACTATCCCGAGATGTCCCTCATGTGCTAACGCCGGTGCTCGTGCATGTAGGACACGGGGTAGCACAATATGTGTCCCAAGGAGGACCAAATATCCCACTATGCACAGTTCATTCACTATGGCTGCATATGGTTTGCAGTTCTCAAACCGCCCATTTGTGATTCCTTTTCGTACGTCAATCAGCTCTGGGTCGGTCGCAGAGGCCTCCTCCACCTCTCTGGTCATGAGTGCCTTTGGCGTGGCGCTGACAGTGACAAACCTCACGCACGTGTCCGAGCCGTGATTGTGTCTCTCATGTTGTGCTGTCTCACCCTGCAATTGTGACAGTGGGTCTGCGATATTTTGCTTGCCTGGTATGTGTAGCACTTTGAATCGTATGGTTGCAACCCACCTCACAATGCAGGCGCAGTGTTTGGAGTGAGGGTCGTATATTACTTCTAAGGGCATTTGATCTGTTATTAAGGTAAATTGTCTGCCATAAACATATGGATGCAGCCTCTCACATGCCTAGCTATATTAGCTATCAATAATAGCTAGTAGCAAGCTTAGCTTGGATCAGACAGGTATTTTTGTTGATTTTGGATGGATTGAGCTGGCCATGGGGTCTGCTATACTGCAAAATCCATTGCTGACATTGCGCTTCTTGCGTTCTGGTTTTCGGGAAGGGAAAGAAAATTACACCCCCTCCAAACTTTTCAGATATCTAGTATCCGATTTGCAGATCCCATAGGCACACCGTTTCAGCATTTTGCTGTCTGTTTGAAAGCTTGAGGGACCTCCCTCACACAGAAACCGTTGCTAAGGTAGGATTGGACAAGCACCGTTCTGGGGCGGTACTCTGCGAAAGGTAAGGGGGAAAATTGAAGGGAAAAAAGGTCAAGAGGTCACGTGTGGTTGTTCACGGAAGTTACGTACTTTATGTGGCGTAGGAAGGATAGTCAGTTTGTATATTTGAGTACGGAATAAAGCAGAACTTTAGCAGCTTGAGCGGTGTAATGTTTGTAGTGTTACTTGAAGGTACGAACACTACATTTGGCGACGAGGATGTAAAATGGAAAGTTGTCTCGTGCGCGAGTGACTGGCTACTGCATGACGTTTGATCAGAAGAGGGGAAGGAAGGAAAGCGGAGTCTGCTCGTAAGAATGGCTCTAAGTTACTCCTTTTGATGTGTTGTCCGACACAGCTAATGTCAGTGTGCGCTGGCAGAAGTGGATAAATAGTTTCAAAGTCGATGCAGTTAAATAAACTGCATCGGGTGACCGTGATGACACACGGAAAAGGTCTTTGCTGCTGCACTTAGCCGGTTCCGAGGTCCAGGATGTCTTCTTCACGCTGGATGAGACGGGAGAAGATGGCGACTATGACCTGGCGTTAAGCAAGTCGAATGAATATTTCGCGCCTCAGAAAAACATCCCCTACGAGAGACATGCTTTTAGGCAAGCAGAACAAGCACAAGGAGAGTCCATGGACAGTCTTGTGAGTAGATTAAAGAAGCTTGCAGCTACGTCTGAGTTTGGTGACAACAAAGATGATTTTGTAAACTAATAATGAGACGTTAGTCCCTAGCTAATGGGTCTGACCCTTTAGCCGAGCGGTTAGTGATGTCGCCTTGTGGTGCAGTATACCCCGTTTCGAATCCCGCACCGGGCAAGAAAATAACCGGTTACATTGGTGGCAGCGGTGGGATCCGGAAGTGTGCAGATCCTCAGAAGTCTCTTCGGAGCGCGGGAAGAACAAAGCGCGAGGGCGCGCCTCCGGGGAGGGTAACGACTGTAAACTACTAATAAGGCACGTTAGTCCCTAGCTAACGGGTCTGACCCTTTAGCCGAGCGGTTAGTGATGTTGCCTTGTGGTGCAGTACACCCGTATCAAATCCCGCACCGGGCGAAAAAATAACCCTTTACAATTTCATACGTGACCAAGTTATCGATAAATGCACTTCAAACACACCGCACCGACGGTTGTTGCGTGAAATAGACTTGAAACTCGGAGGGCTCCAAGAAATTGCAAGGGCGATCGAGTCAGCTGACCAACAACTCGCAAAGATGGAGAAATTAACCGTCAATGCAGCGGAGAGAAAACCCAAGAGAGGAAGGGGCAAAATGGTAAGTCCCAGATTCTCTACAAATTAGGATCAGTCACAAATTGATGTGCAAAGCATAAAATGTTACCGGTGTAGTCGTGAAGGACACATGAGTCATGAATGCGCCATAGCAATGAACAAAAGGTGCAATAAATGTGGCAAAGTGGCATTTTGCCAAAATGCGCAAAACAAAGAAAGTACATAAAGTAAACTTTTTTGTGCATTTATGACTGTATGATGAAGACCCTCTCGTGGTTGTGGTGATTAAAAATCTTGAAAAGCGTTTGTTCTTGGTATCGTCACTCCCTCTCTTCATTCACTCCCTAGGCTCGCTTGACCAACGCTGCTTTCCGTTGCTGCGCGATCTGTCAACCGTACGCATGCGCGACTCACATCTACGGTTGAGTCAGATTGGGTAGCGATAGTGTCAAAACCAAACCATTATGTATTTGGGTATGAGTCTTGAAAGTAGGCGGCGCAGTGGTTAGCACGGTCGCCTCACAGCAAGAAGGTCCTGGATTCGAGTCCCAGTGTAGTCCAACCTTCAGGGTCATCCCGGTCGTCCTCTGTGTGGAGTTTGCATGCTCTCCCCGTGTCTGCGTGGGTTTCCTCCGGGGGCTCCGGTTTCCTCACACAGTCCAAAGATATGTAAGTCAGGTGAATCGGCCATACTAAATTGTCCGTGTGTGTGTGTGTGTGTGTGTGTGTGTGTGTGTGTGTGTGTGTGTGTGTGTGTGTGTGTGTGTGTGTGTGTGTGTGTGTGTGTGTGTGTGTGTGTGTGTGTGTGGCGGGCAGGCCCTGTGATGGCCTGGCGGCCTGTCCAAGGTGTCTCCCCACTTGCCGCCCAATGACTGCTGGAATAGGCTCCAGCATCCCCGCAACCCTGAGAGCAGGATAAGCGGTTCAGATAATGGATGGATGGATAGATGGAGTTACAACCATGATCACACCCACTAAGCACAGTGACAGCGACGATCATGTATTTACAGTCCCTAAGCGCACTAGTGATGGAACACTTAACTGTACTAATAAATGACCAGCCAGTCGAAATGTTGATAGACTCTGGGGCTTCCTGGAACATTGTGACGGTGTCCACATTCAGTCAGTTGACAGCTAAAAGGGACATAAAATTAAGACCCCAGAGAAGAAAGTGTATCAGTTCGGCTCAATAACACCACTGCAAGTGAAAGGCATTTTCACAGCTGATTTCAAAGCAAGAGAGGAATCAGAACCAGTCACTGCAAAGTTTTAAGTGATCGAAGAAGCACAGATCTGTATACTGGGCAGAAAGACAGCTGTTCAGGTTGGGCCTTCTTCAGATAGGCCCTATTGATCAGGTGAACACCATCCAACCAAAAAAGACAGCAGACTTCGCTGCAGAGTTACAGGAGAAATACAAAGACTGTTCTCAGGGCTTAGGGAAACTGAAAGATTTTCAGCTAGCCCTTCATGTAGATAGCAGTGTAAAATCAGTAGCCCAGCCTGTTCGCAGAGTACCCTATGGTGTAAGGAAACAGGTGGATGTAAAACTCAAAACAACTGGAGGAGATGGATGTCGTAGAAAGAGTAAATGGGCCAACACCCCGAGTGTCACCGTTAATTATAGTGCATGGTAAGAAAGCCAAGACTGTGTGTAGACATGCACAGGGCAAATGAAGCCATTGTGAGAGAACAGCACCCTAGCCCAATTAGAGATGAAATATTGGAGGATATGACAAGAGCCACAGTGTTTTCAAAATTGGATCTCAAGTGGGGATATCAGATTGAGTTGGAGCCTGAGTCCAGGTTGATAACCACATTTGTCACACACACAGGTTTATGGTGCTGATGTTTGGAATCTCATCTGCACCTGAGAGTTATCAGCACATCATCGGACAGGTCCTACAAGGCATCCCAGGAGTCCACAACATCTCCGATGACATCATTGTTTCAGGAGAAACAACACAACAGCATGATGAGAGACTACACCAAGTCTTACAACGATTGGTGGAAAAGCAGCTGACGCTCAACGTAAAAAAGTGCCAGTTCCGGATAAATGAATAAAAAAGTACCAGTTCCGGATGAATGTTCATGGGTCATGTGCTGTCCAAAAATGGCATCGGAGCAGCTCAGTCAAAGATTGAGGCAGTGGAGAACACACGCCGCCCAACAAATGCTGCTGAGGTGAGGAGTTTCTTAGGGTTTGTGAACTACTGTGGCAGAGTCATTCCTAATCTGGCCACAACATCAGAACCTCTGAGGAGGCTCACAAGGCAATCCTGCAAATGGACATGGGGATCAGAGCAGGAAACAGCATTTGTAGAGCTGAAGAGACAGTTGGCCAGTTCACAGGTAATGATGGCCTACTTCAACCAGGATGCTGAGACACCTGTGACAGTCGATGCAAGTCCGGTGTGATTAGGAGCAATAATGAGCCAAAAACAAATGACGGAACACACAAACCTGTGTATTATGCCAGCCCAGCCTTATCAGATGTAGAGCATCGCTACTCTCAGACTGAAAGGGAGGCCCTTGCCATTGTGTGGGCATGTGAAAAGTTTCATGTATTCCTCTATGGAAAGGACTTTGTGATGGTCACAGACCACAAGCCTCTTGAAACTATCTATTCACCGAAGTCCAAGCCGCCAGCCAGGATTGAAAGGTGGGCATTAAGGCTGCAGCCCTATCATTTTAAAGTTGTGTATAAACCAGGGCCACAGAATGCAGCTGATTCGCTGTCACACCTCACAGTTAACCCACCAGTACTCATTGGTACTGCTGAAGATCACATCTACTTTGTGTCTCAACATGCAGTGCCACATGCGTTCACACCATGGAAAATGGAGGACTTGTCAGCAGAAGATCCCACTCTAGTTACCTTGCAGACATGCATCAAGACTGGTGACAGGAGTAAATGTGATACAGCTTATCAAATTATCAAAACTGAGCTCTCCACTGTTGGGAAAATAGTATTCAGAGGTACACCCATTGTCATTCCACAAGCTGCATGACGACAGACGCTGATGCTAGCTGACGAAGGCTGAGGACAAAAGTATGGTGGCCCGGAATGCATCGGTAAGCAGAGGAGTTAAGTCATGTCATGCTTGTCAACTCACTGCTTGTCTTCACAGGACGTCCCTACTACAAGGACAGAGCTTCTGGCTAAGCCATGGCAGACACTTGCTTTCAACATGTGTGGACCGTTCCCATCAGGAGACCATCTACTGATACTGACTGATTACTATTCAAGGTGGGTGACTGTTGATACCCTTCGAAGCCCCACCTCAGCGAATATAATTAAATGTCTGAGACACTCATTTGCTACTGATGGCATCTCAGATCGCATTGTGACGGACAACATCACTGTTTCTTTCAAAATAATTCCAAACAGATCTTCAAGAAAGTGGTGTCACACACTGCTGCGTCACACCATATTGGCCACAAGCAAACGGTGAGGTTGAAAGACAGAACAGGACACTCTGTAAGGCCATACGTGCAGCTTATGCTGAAGGTAAAGACTGACGTGCTGAGCTCAACGGTTTTCTCATAGCCTACCGCAGCACCCCTCACTGTGTCACGGGACGCAGTCCATCAGAGCTGCTGTTTAATTGCCAGATCAGAACGAAACTGCCTGAACTGTCAGTGGACTGCCGGTGGAGACCTACTGGTCAGGAGATTGCTGTTTGCCAAACCAATGTAGCGAGAAAGGAGAAAGGATGTGTGTATGCAGACAAATCGAGAAGAGCAAAAGACAGTGCAGTGCAACAGAGTGACAAAGTCCTTCTCAGTCAACACAAATGGAACAAACTCTAAACTCCATTTGAGCGAGACCCATAAACTGTTGTGGACTGAAAAGGAAATTCAGTCATTCTTGAGAAGGATGGCAGGAAGATGATGTGTCATGTGTCATTCGTGAAGCTGTGGGTTCAGCCTGACAAAGAGACAGTACCGATCAGTATTGTTGGAGGGAGGTCAAACAACCAACCTGCTGAAATACAAGCACCAGAGGAAATTCCTCAGTAAGAAAGTTGGCTTCAAAGAGCCATGTGACAGCCTGCCCATCTGACAGACTATGTCACTTAGACAGACAATTGCCATGACAGAGCACAATAATTTCTGGCATTGTCTTAATGACCCTGGCCATTCAAGTCATTCTTTATGTGTGAAAAAGAAAATGTTTTGTGTGAACTGAAAGGAAACGTTTTGGTTAAATTTCTGTTGGCATCAAATTTATGTTTATGCCTGAATTCTTGTTGACTATGCGGTTGCAGTAAACACTTGTATTTGTTAAGTATTGGTTACAGTGAGTATTTGAAAAAGGTATGTTGTACTGAAAGCTAAATATGTTATCAACAACAGTATTTGTGAGCAGAGTTTCATAGCATTACATGTTTATGTTATTGAAATATTTTGATGGAAGTTAACGTCTAAGAAGGGGAGGGATGTAGTGTACGTCACCTCCAGGAGGTAAAGGGTTAACAAGTTAAGAGGTCACATGTGGTTGTTCATGGAAGTTACGTACATTATGTGGAGTAGGAAGGATGTTCATTTTGTATATTGGAGTACGGAATAAAGCAGTACGTTAGCAGCTTGAGCGGTGTCATGTTTTTAGTGTTACTTGAAATAAGAACACTACAAGTTTTTTTTTTTTTTTACTTGTACGTTAGGAAAAGTTAGGCATACTGTTGGGTCTAAGGTGTCAGACAGCCACCTGACATTACTGGGGGGGTGCACCCACCACTAGGGGGAGCTGCAGCCCCCCCTCCCGCGCTGATGGCTCTAGGTGAGTACGGTATGGCAAGTTCACTCCTAAACTGCATGTGTCTGGCTTTAGCAGATGTTTCTTGGAACTATATGAATGAGCAACAAGACAGGCATTTCTTCAGGGTCGGTTAAAATGTCTCTAGTTTACTGAACATACTGCTGGGCCAGAGGTGTGCCCTGTAATGAGCTCCGCCGAGAATAAATGTCACAGTTGGCTGTGTTAAAGAGAACAGTCGCCCATGTCACCTTGAGAAAGGCTTCAGACAAAGGGAAGATATGACTTGATGTCATAATCACTTCTCCACTAGTTCCGCCTTAAAACGGCGTGTGCCATTGTCAAGCCAGGTTCACTATTTTTCAGTCTGACATTATTGTTCTCTTGTAAATATATTTTACACAGAATGTGCTGTATATCAAATAGACTATTTGATTCAATGTCATGACTGGGTTCAATACAAAATGTTTTCACTTTAGACCGCTTTGCTAAAAGATGGTGCTACACTCAACTTGTTACATCGCGATCATGTAATGAATACATAATACGTAAAAACATAATATGTAATACATCTTTACCAGTTTTATTTTATCAGGACAAATTCCATTAAGATCTGTTCTTTAAAGCTTCTGATTCGATTGGTAACTTTTTAGCAACACTGAAAGGAACATAATTGACGTATTTGTCTTATTTTCGATGAGAACATGTATTTTGTTGTCAGCAAGCAAAATGAATGTGATTTATTTGTATTTACCACAACTATGCAGGACTTGTGCCATCTTTCTAATGAGAGAATTGATCATTTAAGAACATCCTTAAAATCCACTGCATTTTGAATAGTCAAGCTAACAACTTGCTGCATCCATCAGGTTCTGTAGGAATAGGAGTTGTGATCTATGGACTTAATCATGGAACCAATGGAGTCATTATTTCAAGGAAGGAAAAACTGAAGTATGCTGATTTTATCTAGATATTTAGTGAAATTAAGATGTATCTGGAAAAACTGAAATGTATCTCATAGTGTCTTTCCTTGATTTCCTCTCAGAGCCTTACTGCCACTCTGGATGGTCGATAATGAGCTAATCTTTTATATAAGGTGACGTATTTCCCATTGCTTCAGTCGGCACTGAAATATTGGCAGTCTGTCGTACATCAACTGTCTTGTAAACCAAGAGAGGGACGAACTATTTAGTGCAAAAGAGGGTATAAAGCTTCCTTCGATACTGATGTTTTCATACCGGATCAGATGATAATCTCATGTGGATCACTATGGAGAGCTGGACGTTGCGCCAGATGGGATGAAATGTGTTATTAAAGAACACTTTATCTGACCGACTATGACTTTTTTTGAAGAGTGGTTTTTGCACTTAGTACAAAGTAGCCGGTCCTTCAGGAACCGTTCATAAATTTCATCTGGACTATTAGAGAGGTTACTGCAGGGCCTCGGTCTGATCTACCAGCAGTAATTCTCCCTCACAGAAGGGCTCAGCTGGTCTGTTTTGTGGGGCTTTACAACCCAACCCATTAAGCATGCAATAACGTGTTGTTTGGTCTTTTTTTTCTTTTTTTTTTCTCCCCCCCCAATTGAACATGCCTGCTTTATTTCAGTTCTTTCAAAACCCGTGAAGACACCTGGGCTCTACCTTTTTATGACAGCAGAGGAGGAGGAGGAGGAGGAGGGAGGGAGGGTAAGTCCTGCTGGTTGACATTGAGAAGTAGAATTACTGTTTCCAAATTAAGATTGCAGATAAATGACCTTACCAAAGAAAGGAAATCAAAGAAGTATGGGCATGGGGTAAATTGGATTCTTGGGCGTCTACAGTATATATGACTTAAACCAACTGGGGATTCTCGGTGTGGGTTTCCTTAAGGCAACTGTCCCAGTTGGGATCTCCTGATGATCCATGGGGTCTTCATAAAAAGCCTTGAAGTTATTCAACCCACTAAAAGGCTAAATAGATTTCTTTTTTTTTTCTATTAACATTTATGCTGTATTGCTCTGATTTTAGAAGTTCTATATTGGGTTCTGGTGATCTATTTCTCTTTGCTCAGTCAATACTCTATTTAGTTTGCATAGCTAGAGGGATTGTGACTTCTAAGGTCTCGTTTGATGGGGGGATATTAGCAATGATCAAATAAAGGTAAATATGAGAGGTATTTGGCCAGACTTTGAGAAAAAAACTTCTGTGGGGTGAGAATCTGTTAACATATTGTTTGAACATATTGTTCATAACTAAGACCAAACCTCTTTTTGGCACTGTTAGATCGGTCCTCTCAGATGTTCCTTTTGTTAGGATGATATTACCAAGTACCAAAACAGAGAATCATATATGCATAAAGCATCTGTGTGAAATAATTTTCTTCCAAGCTTCACACAGAAGGTATGAGAAATGTCTATTATTATGGACCAAATTGCTCCTTCAGATAATCAATGTTGGCACTGACTCAGTACAGCCATGCTCCATGGGCTAAATGGTTGAATTGATCATAGATGCTTTCTCACCAATAAGCAGTTTAAAATGAGTAATTGGGTGTGGCTAAGAGTATCCTAGGCTTTTACTATTAGTGTAATGATATGACATCAGACATCTTCTGTAAAGCATTGTCTTGTTGTTATTGCACAAGACAGATTATGATTGGGTTTAGTCCCTGCACATTATGAGATGCTCCTTAAGTAGTGTTCATAAAGGGAAGCTACTTGCTGTGTCAGAGTGATAATAAGGGTGGTGATTCATATATACTTTGGGAGTCAAGGGGAGCAGTGGTTAAGACCTGTATTTTCTTTTATTTGTCCTTGCTGTTAGGGATCATGGATCTTGCTTCCTTTTGTCCCTGCATACATCAGCCTGAGTGCACTGTCTGGAAAGGAGATGGCAAGTCATTGATATGCCAGCTCTGTTTTTACACACTGTCATTTTATCTTTCTCATTACTGTCATTAATGCAGCCTCAAATACATCTCATTACAAGGGTAATTGGGGCAAATATACTATAAAAACACCCCTCCTCCCTGTTTAAGTGATGTATCTTCCAAATGCTTCGAGTAGATAACCACTTTGTTGCATCCCAACCAGCTGTTGATATGGGAGCATAGTTTTATTTTCACTGATTGCTTTTTTGCTTTACGTATATTCGTCTTGACAGATTTTCTCACGCAACATATGCACGCATTTGCAACTGTGCAGCCAAACACCCACATGCACAAGAATAAGCACAGGCACAAATACAATATAGTCAGCATGGGGCGGCATGGCTCAGGAGGTGGAGCGGGTCGTCTAGTAATTGGAAGGTCGCTGATTTGATCCCCGGCTCCTGCAAAGAGTGTGTCTAAGTGTCCTTGAGCAAGACACTGAACCCTTAACTGCTCCTGATGAGCAGGTTGGCGCCTTGCATGGCACCTTCTGCCATCAGTGTATGAATGTGTGTGTGAATGGGTAAATGTGAGGCATACGAGTGGTCAGTAGGCTAGAAAAGCCCTATATAAATGCAGTCCATTTTACCATTTATAGTCATACAGATGCAAAGGATGGGCATGAACAGTCCCCATGCCCATCCATGAAGCCTCCCCACAGACACACAATGTATAAAAGTTTGTGTTGAGTCGGCTCTGACTGCAGATGTAGTTTTATTTTTAGCTGTTCTCGTCCTTTGTTGGAGCTCCATGAAGTCTTCCCCATCTACAACTTAGTCCCTCAGCCAAATATTGACTTTGGGATCTGATTATTAAGCAATTTCCACAAAACTTCAAATTACTATCTGAACAATTATTTTAAAGACGTTACAAGACCCAGTAGACCCCCAAGGTCTTGAAACTGATTATGCAAAAAGATAATTGCTATGAAGATTTAAAAAAGAATGAAATTGGTTTGACAAACCTATAAGTTGTTAACTACTGCTCAGTGCAAAAGAATACATTTGCTGACAAGGCCACAAAGAACCAGAAGGCTTTTCCCGTGTGCTCAGGTGGGCGGGAGGTATCGCTCTCTTTATTATCACAGCTAATGGCATTCCAGATCTGTCCTCAATTATACAAGATGAGATGAACTATTAATTAATAATTCTTCTGATAGATAAATTGTGCCACGTTCAGCAGATGTGCAGTTCTTGGATATGAAAAGAAATACAGATTCAGGCTATTGATCAACACTGGCCTCTTTCTCCACGTTTACCTTTGCAGAGACAAGAACTTCGTCTCGGCTTGACATACAGGAATGCCCCATATCCCCTGGTCTGATTTAACTGCCTGCAGGTCATCATTAGTCCCTTTTTTCTCTCATTTACTAGCATCCAAAACCAACGTTGCATAATTGTTATAAAACGTTAAATGAATCATGCTTTTCTTTGCAGATTTTTTTTTGCCTTTTAGATAAAATGTACCATGTACAGTATGAGAAATAATCCATTCACAAAGTACATTTGTGCAAAGGCTGAACTGTATAATTTTCCCATAGGCTTGCACCGTGTAAGTGCAGAAACGAGGAATTATAGGGCTATGAATAGCTTCCTTAACAGTGATATCACTTCCTAGAACAAAAGGGGGAGGCTCTGCATGGAGCTGTAAGTGCAGATGCCACTGAATTGGTCATTTACGTGACTTCCATTGGGGTCATGCACCGCGCCACCATGCATGAGAGTGCATGAGTGACAACACAGCCAAGACGAATGGAGCACTCTCCCACAAACCTCGTTAAGACTGAAATCACCGAAAAAATAATAGTTATTAAATTAATTGCAGTCATAATCTCGTAAAATATGTGTCAAAAAATTATATGCAGTTCGATTAACACATAACATGGGTGTCAAATCTGTAATAAAACCCTGATCAATAAAACAATAACCATGTTGTTAAAAGCAGTCATTGAAAGGTGTTGCTGGCAGTGGTCTCCAGGGGTGAGCAACCCTTTTAATAGAAACGGATTTCATCTTTCCACCATGTCACCTAAATCACCTCAATGTTTGTGTATACAATTAAAATAAGATAATAAATTGCAGCAATGGATGGATTACGAACGCTCTCTTCGACCCCATACATCAGGCTTTGTCAGTGGCCCAGAAAATGCATGTCTAATAATCTGTTGATTACAATGTGGTGCAGGGAGAGGCCCCACATACAGAGGATGATGACTGTTGCAGGATACATTATTTTAACATATTGTTATGTTTAAATCGATAAGTTTTAAACGAGCGCTAACGACTGCTATTAATTAGACTTTCAGAATCTTTATTAGAAAAGTTACTTCTTGTGTGGTTGATTTAGTGAATGGTTTATTATTTCATTTTGTTGGCCCCGGCCATTATGCCCAAATGACTGGTATTTTATCTTGAAAAGAAATGAGGCAAGGCGGTTTATTTGGAGGGCTGAGAAGATGATAACGTGCCAGTTGAAGGGAATATTTATTTTGAAGCCTTGGAGGAGTCAGCGTGAGTAACTCCTGATATGTTTTACCTTCCTCTAAACCATTTTGAGATCATTTTCCACCCCCCACCCCCACCCCCAGTTCTGTTTGGTCCCTGATATCATCATTTTCACCAGCGTGTCTATGTAAAATCATTTGAGTGGAGACGTCAGTTTGAAATGCTCTGTACAAGGGAATCATTCAAATTGTAAATTAATGGTACAACAATTAAAACCCCGGAACAGTATTTGGTAACGTTATGATAATGATTCTAGCTTGAGGTGTGAATTTCTCTGGTGGGGAGTGAGCGGCGTAGGAAAGCCCCCCTTGTGTAGCAGCAGGGGTAAGTGTCACTCTCGGTAAGCCTCTTTTACCCCATGTAAAATAACGGTAGATATGTTTCTTCCACCTCCCCTATTGCAAAATATCTTTGCCACTTCTCGACAGAATGTGTGGTATTCCATTACGGGAAGGCTGATAAACTGCCTTTTGTGATATTGCTGCAGGATGCTCTGTGCACTCAAACTGCCATTGACGGAACGTGTCCCACATTGTGCTGTGGTAATAGAGTGGTTTATCAGCTCATGTTAAGAGTAGCTATAGGCTAAGTATGGTTGAGAGTCACAATTACTAACAGACACAACATGCTGTTTGTCGGCTCATGATTAATGTGCTGGAGCAGCGTGAGCCTCTTCTTTTATACCGAGAGGCTGGGTGATTGAAGATCCTGATGTTTTTTTTTTTATTCGCCCATGTTTTCTTTTTCCACACATTGCTATCAGCTAAATTGGATGATCAGTGGGGGAATTCTCCCACACTCTGGGATTTCACTGCGGTTTGTAGATTTTGCCTTCAGGTTTAAAATTCACTCAGACTGGCGACGTCCTGTATCCAGGGACCGACTTTTTTTCAATTGAGCATTAAGTGGGTGCCCAGAGAAGGGAAATTGTCACCTTTTTTTCTTTTTTTTTTAGCTAGGCAAGAATGTTTGCTGTGCTATTTGCGATCCCACTCAGCAAGGATGAACTATAAAAACCTGTGTAAATGCCTTCCTTACAAGAGAAAACAACTTAGTTTAATGTAAATGTACCCCAGTATATGCCCTCTCACATATATAAAAAGAGAGCAAGAGGGTCTATATATATAGATATATATATATATCTATATATATATGAAAGGACCTACACTGGCTGTGCAAGGAAGCTAATTTCCCTCTTTTGAGTACTCAGAGAGAGAGAGAGAGAGAGAGAGAGAGAGAGAGAGAGAGAGAGAGAGAGAGAGAGAGAGAGAAGTTGGGGGATTTGAAAATTGTTTTGGCAAAAAATCAGTTTTTCTCAGCTTAATGACCATTAGCTCACATTGTGGCTTTTAATATCGCTCCAAAGGATATTCTGGAGGCAACCGGAATTTTCTGCCACACTTGGGGCAGACCATTGAAATGACTAGTGCGCTCATTTCTAATTTCAGTAGCTTCAGGACAACAGCTGATTATTCAAGATCGCCTCTATCTTTGAAGCTGACAGTAAGTGTCTCATGTGCAAACCCTGCATTGCATTCTGGAGCTCATTTATATATAGTAAGATAGTGCAGATGGGTCTGCCATACAGTATTTAGGTCTAACGGATTCATGTTCCAAACAAAGTGCAGTTGAACACGACTCAAAGCCATTAATTTGAATACGATTTTAGACAGGAGACCGGTCTTGAATTTAACCTAGGAACTGAAGATTAAACCCCAGAGTTTTAGCCTGAGAATGAAATGAGAATCACCCAACCATTCTTCAGCGGACTCAGTGGTCAATAATTGAATGAGTGAAGTCCATTGTCCAATTACCCGCATTATCTGTGGATACTCCTCTCATTAAAAGGCAAGGGGAGGAAGGAGAATAATTAAAAAGATTTGCAGCATGGGCATTTAATGATCATGCTGCTTTTGCCTGATATACTCTCCAGGACCAGTGAGATCATGTGGGATTGAGGGCAGACGAGACCCCCACCCGGTCCCCTCCACCATATCCATACCATATCCTCCAGCCCCAGCAGGCTCCACACAGACAGTGGGAGAATTTCAGCCAGTAGGGAGGAGCTCTCACTATGTAGTCTGGAGCCCTAGAGGCTTTACAGCGAAAGTATACTCCCCATAAAAAGTTCATAGCTCACTGTTATGCATCATATTCACATTAGCAAAACCACAAATTAACCCTCTTCATGTAAGTAAACATTGAATATTAAAAACGGCAAGGTACATTAAAACAGTCAAAGTGCAGTGCAAACACTTGTAGTCAAGTGCTAAATTGCTGTTTGGCTTGCTGTGCTGTTGGAAGTTAGGATACATACCTGTGGTAAGAATGCCCTAGTCAGGTAGAAATTCTTTGCACCATTAAGCTTGTGAGTACTCCAAGAAACACTTAGTCCCCCTCCGTGGTGAGGCACGACTTTAATTAGCGCAATTTCTGTGAATAACGCCAGTGCAATTTGGTGGAGGTCTTGCACCATGGGGGCCTACAAACTCCGAGATGTTTTCTACCCTCCCTCTCAAAGAGCACATTACACAGTCAAGTGTGCTCCTTGCCTAGTGTGTATGAGGAGGCCGAGTTTTACTGTAAACAGACTTGAAGTGTTGCTTAGGAAACCACAGACTATGCTGCTTTCATATTTCAAGGAAGCTGTCTAAAAATCAGCGAGCCGTCTCACTGATGCAACAGCAGACCGTACTGGGCATACTCCCTCATTACGTGTACTTATGAGGGTTTTTAATAGTGTCGTTAACTGCTGCTGTGTTTTATTTTTCATGCTTATAAAACTTATAATTGGTGTAAATATTGGTTCAAATGTTTCAAGACTTCTGATACGGGTCAAGAGGCAATGTTCTGGATGAGGCTGAAAAGAGCAATGTTAGATCATGTGGGTAAAATGTTTGATCACGTTGTTTGGCATGGACATTACCGTTTCCATTGAAAGTCCAGAAAGACATGTGGCGGTAACAACAACAAACATCTGACCTATTATTAGACAGATTGGTCTGATAGTATGTATGCGTCTTCTTACAAATATGTAGTCATCCGAACTGCATAGTTAATTCACTGATATATTTTTTCAAAATAGTCTTTTTGTCAAACCCAGAGGATATGTACGTTTTTTTTAACAACCATGTGGTAGTGCATATGTAATGACTACGGATGTGTAGACTCGCTATCGGGTTGGACCTTTTAGTTGACTAGTTAGCACAGTTGCCCATGGTCCAGGCTACCCAGGTTCGATCCCTGGCTGCCCCCTGAATTCGCTACTCATATCTGTGATATGCACTTCCTCTTTGAACCAGATGTGCAATGCAAATGTTTGTGCAATAGAAATGTACAATTGTAAATGTACATACAACTGATGTGTACTGGTTACAAATTATTGCTGTTATTGTGGTTGTAACATAGGTATATAATACAGTATGTAGTTGTGAGGTGGATGGTAGGTGAATATATAGTGTATACTTCTGGTACATAAGAATGTAATATAATGGGAGTATATAGCATTGTATATGGGCATGATAGGTTGTAGAGTTGTGATAGGGTATACAATATAGTGTATGGGCAATATAGTATATAAGCAATATGGTGTAATATATGGGCATAGGTTGTTGATTATTCAACCATAACAAAACTTTATAGTAGCGACATACCTGTTGTGCATACATGCTTGCGTTCAATTACCCCACTCTTATGAGTCATCCCGGTTGCTGCTCCACCCCCTCTGCCGATCCGGGGAGAGCTGCAGACTACCACATGCTTCCTCAGATACATGTGGAGTCGCCAGCTGCTTCTTTTCCCCTGACAGTGAGGAATCTCGCCAGGGAGACATAGCGCATGGGAGGATCACGCCATTCCCCACAGTTCCCCCTCCCCCCCGAACAGGTGCTCCGACTGACCAGAGGAGGCACTACTGCAGCTACCAGGACAAATACCAGCATCCGGCTTCCCACCCGCAGACACGGACAATTGTGTCTGTAGGGACGCCTGACCAAGTCAGAGATAACACGGGGATTCGACCCGGCGATCCTCGTGTTGGTAGGCAACAGAATAGACTGCTACGCCATGGTTGTTGATTATTCAACCATAACAAAACTCTGTATAGTAGCGACATACCTGTTGTGCATATGTGCTTCCCTCCAATGTCCTGTTTGTTGTTCCATTTTTTTGTGTTAGTGATGTCTGCAAGTGCTAGAAGCTGCTGTGAACCAGTCAATTTCCTCGTGGGCATAGGCACAATTGGCCAGTAAAGCTGATTCTGATTCTGATGTTTCAGTTATTTCTGATTTGTATTCAATAACATTATATCTTGAGCTCAATCTTAGCGTACTATAGCTCTTGTGCATAAAAAAATGGCAGTCATGATTTACTGTAGCTTTAATTCATGTTTTCAAGATGACATGCTAGTAAAAAGGAGGGTCAAGTCATCACTAGGTTAAGGTCTCTCTTCTCGGACATTTTGATCTTCACAAAGATAATTATCTAGCTCAAATAGACTGGCGTAAAGAAGTAGGTTCATCTGGTCATAAAAGAGAAAGAATGGTTCGAAGCAGCTTGGCAGGGCTCAACAATAACCGCAGAAACCAAATAAAACCAGTAAATGAATCTAAGACAAAAAGATCGAACCTTAACACTATCCAAAAGACCACTTGTAATTGTGTTTAAGGATGCGTCATTTCCTTTGACTTCTCCTTTGCAGCGTAAAGATACAATGATGTTTAACATATTGTGCAAGATTATCAGTGGAAAATTATTTTATACTTTTACTTTCCCCCAATCTTTACAACGCTTTCACTGGGTCACCTTTTCTGAAAAAAAAAACGGGGTTAAATGTTGAAAAGCTTCCAACACAACCCTTGCCGAACATTGCTCATTCTGATAAATTTATAATTTGAAAATTGTGTGACACACACAATGACACACACACAAGCAGTGTGTGTGTGTGTGTGTGTGTGTGTGTGTGTGTGTGTGTGTGTGTGTGTGTGTGTGTGTGTGTAATTACACAGAAGAAGAATTTGAAGCAGTGTTAGTGGTTAACCTCCATCATCTGTGCTTATCCTCAAATTACTGGTTCATTTTCTCAAAGCTGACAAAAATAAATAGATCTGATAAATAAATAAATAAATCGAGATGGGAATATCCTGTATCTAAATTTATCTTAATCAAGGTTGCTGGTTTAAATAAAAAAAATAGTTATCTTATGTGTGGTATTTATATGTCCATGTACCTCCACTTCATCCATCCTGCTTATATGATGGCATTACAGCAAATAATCTGAAGGTGCTCATGTACAAGAGTTTACTGATTACCATATGTCGTTGTAATTACAACCAGTTATTGTGGAGGAAAAAACAAATAAACTCCTTTTTGAGGTCCTCACATGTTGCCCCTTCTCATAACTTTTCAGAGAACAGAGTTCTGTCTCAAAGTTGAGCAGCTCAGGCCAAGGATTTTCCTTAACCTCTTTTTGAGAAATGTACCGCAGGGTGAATTCATAAAAGAACAGTCTGTTGGACAATTTGTCTTTTGACAGAGGGGAACATTGGAAGCCACCAGAGGGTGGTCAGCAGTGAGTGGCACAGGCGTGCCTGGGGCGGTACCTGCAGGCCATTCTGCCTCTTGATTTGCTCTGGATGCAGGGCGGAGGTAGCTACAGTGCGGGCCACCATCTGGCCTTGGCTAGGGAATTGGTGGTGAAGTGCGGGCGGGCAGGTGTGTGGCCATTGTCAGTGCAGCTCCATCAGGGCTGTTTGTGAACAGATGTTCTGTGGTGCACTCGCTCCGCCTCGGCTCAGGAGGGTAGACGTGTCTATCAGTGGCTGGAGGCTTTCAGCGGAGCAGCAGACTCTGACCTTGAGGCTGCAGCGTGTCAATTCCACGTCTCGTAAAGTCCTGCGAGACGTTCAACCGCTGCCCTGTTGGGATATCAAACAGACAGGAATATTACACAGCCATAACGCCTTTAATTCCAGATACAGTATGCGTTTACTCCGAGGCCCCTCAGAAAAGTCGCACAAGATTAGGTTGCCATTTATTTTTGCAAGCTTCGCTGAAGTCCAGCCACAGATTACAACTGTCAATGCTCAAAATGTGGCATGAGGAAGGGGTTTTGCTAACAGATCAGTTTCCCATCTGCTCAGTGTATTATGCTGCCTCATGAACAGAGGACAGAGCAAAATGCAAGGGCAAGAGTATCCATATCCCCGTTCTCCATCATCCGGATCTCAGCAATCAATAAGCATTTAATCAGTCAATTATATGGCACTAATTTAACACCCTGCAGGTGGAACCATCGCCGAGCACTTCCCCTTGAAAATACAGGCCATAGGAAATTTATCTATCGGAAAATGTCGGAGCAGAAAATTGAGTTTTCAAGCAGGGAATGTAAAAATCGACAACATGTCCTCTAGTACATCCAAGATAGAGCACGCGCTGGATTTTGAGACCCACGTGTCTCCTCAATTTTTGCCTAGGCCTGCACTTTTGGTTTGTGGGAAAGGGTTAAAGAGATGATGGAGAGGAAACGGTCACAGCTCAAGCGTTATCAAAATTTTTTGATTGTGCCTGTCATAATCGTGTGGAAGGAAAAAGGATTGCAGTGGCAAAACAGATCCTGCAACCGGCGGTATATGGCAAAAAGGCTTTTTAATCACAAGAAAGAGTTATACAGCTAGGGTCTTGATAGAGAAAAGAAAAAGTTGAATTGCATATTCAGGAAGTCAAAATGAGTTTCCTGATGTGGTACTCTGAACAGAGGTTGCAGTGACATCACACATCTGATGTATCCGTGTCTTCTCGATGTAAGAAGTCATATTTGCAAAGGGGAACCCTGCAAGGTGGAAAAAGGGAACCCTTACTCGATCATTAACATCAACTTGATTAAGAGCCAATGTTTTATGGGCAATGAGGAGAGAAAACAAAGTTTATTGGATGTTGACCAACAGCAGCCCTATATAGTCATGGCAAGGTTTTCCTGTGACCAGGAATGTAATTTCTGTTGTCAGTATTTTAAATGCTGAAGGAGGTAATATGGACATGGCCAGTAGCATTGAGTAGTTTAACTTCTCATCTATTAAAAAAACAAAAAAACAACATCTGTTGAAGCATATATTAAGTTTAAAAATAACTGTACAGAGATCACCGGGTAAAGTACAGTCAACCAGATGTCGTTTTTAAAAGTGCCAGATGGAACAATGAAACCGGGATTGGAAATTAGAAAGTGCTGTGAAAGGTCAGATCAATTAAGAAAGCTGCATTGGCTGCCATATGACAATTAAGGCAAGTTGAAAGCGCTTGAGCAACGGGGCAGTGCCGTGGCAGTCACAAGGAAAACTTCTTGGGGGCATAAAACCGTGTGTTGGATGGGAGGCTTCCTGGACTGAAGTGCATTTACTCCGGGTCAAGGTTAATGACCCACACAGATAAACCTGATAGAACAGCTCACAGCTTTGCTCATGACCTTTGTCCGTCAGTATTAAGGAGCCAATAAATTACAGCTGTGACTTTAAGTGACATTGAAATTTACTCTGCTCTAATGAGAGACGCAGAGACGTGTGTGTGTGCATGCATGCATGCTGCATGTGCGCGTGTGATGCATGCATGTGTGCATGTGTGTGTGTGCATGCATGTGTGTGTGTGGGGGGGGGTGCATAGCAATACAGTGGTCAATCTGCTGCATATTTAGCTGTGTTTAGGTTTTGATCAAAGGATTTTTCTCAGGGTGGTAGTTTTAAATAAATCGATTTCATACCCCAACTTTTTCTACTTCATTGTTGTTGTGTACTTGTTTCATAGTTTTCCTCTGAACCTGAAAATATTATCAAACATGCATAATCGAAACATGCTATCGCACATAGAAAAAGGGGGACAACGCTGTGTCTAATGTTATGAGGTTTTTTTTTTCAGTCATCTAAGGGAACCAAAGCTGAATGGAGGTCTGATCTATACCAGCCGTCTGGAGGATCCCTCAGCAACTGTGACCGTCAATGGACCACAAGGGGGCAATAGTTGCATTGTTTGCTTGCATCCTCCCCAGGCACTAATTTACATTTATGTTTTGCATTTGCACATATGGATCAAGTAGTTTGCTTTGTTCATTAACACGGCAACATGCAAAACACAATGTTAACAGAAACGGCAATAAGCTGTTTCCTTTCAGCAGCAGCTCAGACACTCTGAGCGCCATCGCAGGCCCTTTTCTACATTAAAGGCCACGATCTCAATTTTCAAACAACAGCTTCTGTTTCCATTCCAAAGTAATCTCCGTGATTGTTTTCTGAAAATTTACCAGTGTTACTTTTGTTTTATCCCTCCAATTCACCCCGCCCCCCCTTCACAACGTGGATTAACAAACCCTTTTTCTAAGTGGTCAAGCATGCAGTGGTGGTCCTTGGCATAACACACCGACAGGCAGCGGATGGTTTCCCTTCTAAATATTCTGAACAAAACCATTTAGCAAATTTCCCAGACAATGTGTTCAGCTGGTTCCTCCCAAGTTCCCCTGTAAGCACTTTTTGCCAACCGTAAACGGAATTATTCATTGTATCTTGATAACATAAATGCATGGGTGACAGAATTTAGTGCAGTCAATGAGTTTAACTTTATTTACTCATGAAAAGAACAACTTGAGCTAGGTTTTTTTTTTTTTTTACATATCAGCCCACATTAAACAATTCATTTAAACTCCCTATCACCGAGTCACTATCACATTGAGAAGGATATGTGTTGGCTCCACTAATATAGCCATGTGCGTCTTCTTAAAAACATAGTTTTAATTACAGATAAGCCTGACCTGTGATTGCAGTGGCACAAGGCTATTACAGAATGACACACTTGTGCTATCCTAGATTTTTTCCAGATTAATTTTAATGGCGTCCTCGTGTGAAGATAAGGCTATGAAAGTGAAATCACAAAGCAAAATCTCAATTCGCATCTCACCTTACACTTGCTGACCACAATGTAAATAGTGCTACATATGAATAATTTAAATGGCCTACTGCTCCATCACAACCTATACATCAGGCATACAGCTTCTTACCGAATGTATTCAGCTGAATTTGTGATTATCATTCTCATTTATAAAGAAGTATCACTGCAGGTATCTGCCACACCTGTAGTGTTACTCCCATCTGGACCATGGATGTATTATAGTAGAATACATCCTTGATCGGACACAGGGGTCCATTGCTTGGAGAAAAAGCCTACTTTGGTAAGAGTTTCATCCCCTCCACACTAGTAGCTTTGAACAAAATACACCATTAAAAAGTCCCTGTTCCTATCCATGTATTTAGGTCCCATATCTGTGGTCATAATTGTTCACTGATGTGTGATTGCATGGACGTATATATGCAAATAAGTACGGCGGAATCCTTGTTTTTAATTTGCAAACTGTGGCAACAGATGTCTATATGCAGGACAATAATCCATCTGATTTATTACAACACATCATATTTGCGGTTGATGTGTGCGCGAGTGCAGGTATACGAGGGACAATACTTTTGTTTCTCACTGGGCTTTTCTCCCACTGCTTTGTCCACATCGATTGTTCGAATGCTCGGCCGTAGTGTTGGAATTTAATTAGATAATTTGTATAATGGACTTCGGCACATAGAGACATGTGGGGCTCAACAGAGTGGCGGCATCCTGCAGCTCTCATTGTCCTTGAGGAACTCTCATCCAGATGTTCAAACGGATTGGAGGCTGACCTCTCACCTGCTCCTAATTATCATCTGAATGACAACATGGCCCAGATCAATAGTTGCCAGTTGCAGTTTGAAGATGGCAGATAAGAAGCCACCTTGTTGTCACAGAGAAAATGCTAATGTAATTAATGTTCAATAATCCTCTGGCAAAAGACCTAAATGTGGATATTGTTAGCGGATATTTACTCTAACCTGGCCTATGAGGGGGAAAATGCATGGACTTGGCAGGTATTGAGGGTCTTTGTGAATGGTTTTTGTGGTGAGAGGACAGCTGATGATGGGGTCAGTCGGACCCTGGGTTCTCTGGTGTCCAACTCTACTGCCCCAGTGCTCTCGGTTATGACCTACACACTGCGGTTCTCTCCAGCCGGCAAGTAACTCAAAAGCACTATGACTCATGGAGCGACACAGTGAAAATAATGTCTCAATTCCAGTTTATGGTAGTTACACGGTAATGTGCATGAACTTGTGATAGTTGCAAGGAGAAACAAAAGCCTTTCAACTATCTGCGACCTTTGTTGCTAATTAGAAGACCCAGCAACGCAAAAAGCAATTTCAAGAAAGCTAAAATTTGCCTCACAATGGTCTTACAAAAACAACAGACAATGTGGAAAATGGGTAATAAACAGTGATATCTTACAGAAAGAACTTGATATTTGGGTAATTTTACCATTGAACCTCAGAAAAAAAAGCTTTTGCATTCTTTTTCAGCTCACCCTTCAGCCAACAAATAAGCCCACCACTTCTGTAGGTGCCCACCACTGTTGCCTTATTTGCTAATCCCCTGATGACAACAATAGCTATTCGTTTCCTGTGGTCCTCCTCAAGGTGTGTGTGTGTGTGTGTGTGTGTGTGTGTGTGTGTGTGTGTGTGTGTGTGTGTGTGTGTGCGTGTGTGTGTGTGTGTGCGTGTGCGTGTTTCTCATATTGATGCAGGCCCGGCTGCTCACTGGCACAGCTCGCAACTATCTGACTGACTGAGTTCATGATTAACTATTTTTTTCTTTTTTCTTTTCTAAACCACTATTCACAACAATGCTTCCCACTGAGGCAATAGCAATTTCGCTGACAAGATCCACTTTTCATGATTCAACCCAGCATGTATCAATGAGGATCCAACCCCCCCTTTTTTTCTTTTTCTTTTGCAAAGACAGATTAAAAAAAGTTTTTGGTGAGATAAAGATGCCAAATTGAAAAAAAAACTGTTTGCGTGCACTGTTACAGGATCTCATAAGACTTTTGTTCAGTAATCACCCTATTTCAGCTTAAATGATCTACATGAGCGGCGAAGTGAGGAGGGATGTTTGTGCGTGGGAGGGCATGTTCGTTACAAGATGGAGAGAGATGAAGTAATACAATTTATTCTTTAAGTGAGGTAAAGGCCGTATTGCCTACCATTAACGGTGCAAAGTGTCGGCCCAGGCTGATAATTAAGTAATCCATGAGAGCCTGAGCAATATTGGACAATCACTAACACCCTCCGTTCCTACGCTACATCAAGCCACTCTGCTTTTCTTTTTTTTTCCCTCACCAACATCATTTTAGATTATGCAGGAAAACATTATTGCATTGTGATTTGAAAGTGCTGCTATGAAGGGAAATGTTCTGCTCCCAGCTTCAGACTAATGATTCCAGTGAGATGGGCTTATTTCAAACATGCACACAGCCTGTCACACTGCCCTGATTTGCTCCTTTTTTACAAAGTTTATATTTCATATTTTGTTCAACTTCACTTGAACAAATCGGCCTCACTGGTTGCTGGTAGTCTGTGCATTTCTAATTTTTTGACATATTATGGTTGGATGCAGTTATTCAAGTACGAGCATCGATGCTTGATTTATCGTGCACATTTAGAAACCTTTGGTTGACCGTATCCCAATTTTGTATATGCAATGTCTGTCAAAAAAAAAAAAAAAAAAAAAAAAATCTATTACGAAACCTTCTGTGCTCATTGTTTTATTTTCTACGTGATTCTTTCACTGCTATATAAGCTTGTGGGAGGTTTCATTTGCCATCTGTATCTTTTAGTTTTATCAAACAGGACAATTATCCACCCGCATTTTGCAACGTTGGCCCGGTTGCTATTGAAATATTTATCTGTATTCCAGTTAACAACAGTCCACAATTTACAACAGCAGTCTTTGTCATCCCCCCTTCCTCTTGTACAAATGCATTTCCTTTGTTAGTTAAAAGAAATCAAATCGTAGGAGATTTAGGACAAGACTCTTCAATTGTCTGGGTCCCCCCCCCTCTCCGTCTTCCTAACAAATGGGAGCATTTTAATTCTTTCTCTCATCCCTCAAGACCGAAAATACAATTTCATGATCACTTCACTGCTAGAGCCGTGTTTAATAATTTCCAATTATACAGCCAGGCACCCAGTCCACAGTGTGAGGCTCGCCCGGCTGCATGCACAGCAGCTGGCCCACCGCTCCGTGTGTGTTCAGTCACCTTGATATCATCAATGAGCATGTTTCCCCCATCTTCGCAGATTACAACGGCAGGACCTATGCTGTTGTATTAATAATACAACGCGGTATTGTCCGGGAGGGAGTTTACTTTGTCTCTGGCTCGAGCCTTTTTCTCCCAATTTGTTACGCAGTTTACCCAAACATGGAGCATGCTGTTCCATATGTGGGGGATGCACCGAGATATAACTTGCACTTATTGTTAAAGGAAAATGAAGACTCTGGAGAATGAGTGGTCGCCAAAGGTGCTTCTTTATTTATTCATTTAATTTTTTTTTTGGAAGTGGGTAGGTTTACGAGTTTAAATGGGGAAAAAACGATGTCTTTAAAGCCTTTATTCGTTTGTTATATTTTAATTTTTATTTCCATTTCGGTTGAATATTCCATATTTTAGCACACATGCCTCAAGTTCATGAACAGGGAAATTTACTCCCCCTCCAAAACAAAACAGAGTGAATATCATCATCCAAGCAGGTGCAATGGATTATTACAAAATGTTTACAAAACATGTTTGCACAGAGGAATGTGTGCAAAGTGAGAAAACTGGTTTTGAAAGAAATAGCTTTAGCAAGTCAGATACTATTCAGAGAAAAGCGAACTTTTTGCATTTTGGGATTTGTAGTTGAATATTGTTATTCAAAGTGTCTTCCAGTAACAGGAGCATCTGAAAACCAGCGATAATAATAACGCTGAACTCTGAAATCAACTGTTATTGAAGGTTAGTGAGGAGTGTGTTTGGCCCAACAGGGCTTTGCTGTCTCGCTTGGAAATGTTTCTCTTTGCTCAGTGTGTCTTCTCGATTCCCTTCCTGCTTTTTGTTGCTCTACTAAACGTATCCCTCACTCATGTACCCCGAGTGCTGAAACGGGACCCCCCCTCAGAAATGTTTTACAGGTACAACCAACCTACTTACCCGCACTTACGAACCGACCTCCGTAAAACCTATTATCTTAAAAAAATCTAGTTACGGGGGCGTCCGGGTAGTGTAGCGGTCTATTCCGTTGCCTACCAACACGGGGATCATCAGTTCAAATCCCTGTGTTACCTCTGGCTTGGTCAAGCGTTCCCACGGATACACAGATGGCCGTGTCTGCGGGTGGGAAGCCAGTTGTGGGTATGTGTCCTGGTCGCTGCACTAGCGCCTCCTCTGGTCGGTCGGGGCACTTGTTCAGGGGGGAGGATGGACTGGGAGGTATAGTGCGATTCTCCCACACGCTACATTCCCCTGGCGAAACTCCTCACCGTTAGGTGAAAAGAAGCGGTAGACGACTCCACATGTATTGGAGGAGGCATGTGGTAGTCTGCAGCCCTCCCCGAATCAGCAGAGGGAGTGGAGCAGCGACTGGGACAGCCCGGAAGAGTGGGGTAATTGGCCGGATACAGTTGGGGAGAAGAGAGGGGGGACGAGGTACACAAAGTGGCTCGTACTAACGAACGGACGGACTACTTTGCGCGACGCTCTAAGCGTTTTAAGCGGTTCGTCGGCCCGAGGGAGAACAACGCCATACTGTTGTCACCATTTTAAGTCAGATTGCGTAAACATTGTTGTGTGCGTTGTGTTTTTACTTAGAGTTTTCGTGCTTACCCTCGTAATCATGGCTTCAAAGCGTAAATCTGATGCAAGTGATGCACCAAGGAAAAGGAGAACGATCATGGTTGAAACGAAAGTGGAAATAATAAAGCGTTCAGAGAGAGGTGAGACGATCTTACCGTTTTTTTCCCACTTACGCGGGCAGGCGAGCCCCGAGCCGGCTCTCGTTTCTGGCGTCAAACGACCGGCCTCCGCCGGTCGCCTCCCGCTCCGGGCACAGTGGCAGGCGGGTAGTTTGAAATGTAAGAAATGTTTATTTATTTATTTATACCCCATTTTCTTCCCAATTGTACCCGTCCAATTACCCCACAATTCCAAGCCGTCCCGATCGACGCTGCTCCACACTCTGCCGATCCGGGGAGGGATGCAGACTAACGCATGCCTCCGATACATGTGGAGTCGCCAGCCGCTTCTTTTCACCTGACAGTGAGGAGTTTCACCAGGGGGGCGTAGCATGTGGGAGGATCACGCTATTCCCCCAGTTCCCCCTCCCCCCTGAAGAGGTGCCCCGACCGACCAGAGGAGTCGCTAGTGTAGCGACAAGGACACACACCCACATTCGGCTTTCCACCCGCAGACACGACCAATTGTGTCTGTAAGGACGCCCGACTAAGCCGGAGGTAACACGAGGATTTGAACCAATGTCGGTACTTGATCTACTCTTCCTACCGGATGTGCTCGGGGTCCTGCGACTACAGATGACATCACTACTTCACGCATTATGATTGGGTAGGGGCTAGTTCAGTTTAGGAACAGCGGGAAACAGTAGATTGATGTTAGACGCAGCTCGGGCCTTCGGCCCTCGCACCTTTACTAACCAACTCTGTCAGCATGGATTGTAAAAAAAAAAACACACAGCTAAACTAGCAACATAATCCGTGACGTCATATGTAGTCGAAGGACCCCGAGTTGATATTGTACCCGAGCAGAAATGGAACCCACACCGGCGATCCCTGTGTTCGTAGGCAACGGAATACAGACCGCTACGTACCCGGACGCCCCCATAAGAAATGTTTCTTTAATATTTTGTATACCTATACACACATTCTCAATTATAAATACTGTGCTGGAGTTGCATTTATTATTAATGCATTATTATATTTATGATGTTCTAGGTAAAATATATACTATATGTAGCGCTATCTATCCTTTTTAACTGTCAAGGACAACGCTCCTGAGTTCTCTATACAACTCGGTATCCAATAAACTATTGAAGTATGTTAACTTCGCTTTTTATGTGTTTAAAGTATGTTCTAAAGGCTCTTAAATGTCTTACAGTGTCATCTGGTAACTCCAACTAAAAAGTTGACTACCCCTTTAAGGCGCTCAAATATGGCATATGACCCCTTTAAGGCAATCTAACATGGTCTAGACACCACAGGAATAAACACACATGAATAATCCACACTCACACAGGTACATAGAATTATATATACAAATGTATTATGAGTAATAATTATTAGAATGAATGAAAGTGATAAGCCTCAATGGTTAATGAGCCTCTGCATTCAGATATACACAAATTAATCAGACTAACACATTAGCATACAGCTCAATAACCCTATAACTAAGCCGGCAATAAAAGAAAGTCAACCCCCAGTTGCAGGCCTGTTTCTTTATCGGGTACGTTGGGACCCTAAACAGCCCTCTTCGCTCCCCTTGGAAGCCCGCACATCCAGCTTGAACTCACAAAGAATGAATGCTCCTCTTCGTCTCGCGTTTCCCACCGCAGCAAATGTCAGGCCGGCAGCACTCCTAGCTAACTGGCTAGTTAGCCGTTAGCCGTTAGCACCATCTCACGGTCGAACCGTGCGCTCGCCTCGGCAGCCCAACATGGCAACAGACGACTCCTTCTGCGTTCCTCGATGGTCGCATGAACACAACACTACACTGTACTGATAACGTTACTTCGCTAAACTAGAAGACGGCCCGACTCACTGTGGGGAGAGCCCCTTACCGCATCCAGTCCATTCGCCCGTCTTGCTGTGCTAGCAACGAACACCGACTGGCTAGCTCGCTCTGTAACGTCGCTGGGTCCACATATGGGACTGACGAGTAGTCAGTTTGTCTCCCAAATCCACACAAACAGTTCCCGGGATGGGTCTCGGTCAGACACCCGCACACATCACTGTTCACTAAACTTCAATTACATTTCTCTCGCCGCAAAATAGCATATAACAACTCCACATCACACTGCTCCGTTTCGCTCACACAAGGGACGAGAGAACTCCTCCTCCCCGTCCAGTCTGCTCGTGCTGACGTTTTCCGCTGCCCTCTCAACCAATCACAACAATGGTAAGTTTCCACTAAAGCAAATGCATTTCACATTGGTAAACAACTGTTTTGCAGAACAATATCAACAATATAATATATTCATATTCAAAAGGTATACAAAATAACTAACATAGGCCAAACTCTTATCTAATAGTGTAATGTAATATATCTAAGGCCTATAATTTAACCACAGGGTTACATATATACTAAGACAAACATTTGACTAATTGACGCTGGATGACTACGTAACTGTTCTGACTTACATACAAATTCGGTTTACGAACAGACTCAAAAACGGAACTCACTCGTAATCCGGGGACTGCCTGTACATCTGAATACTGACTTGGTTTAGATAGTATTTTACTTTGTTACATCAGTTGTATCAATTGGTGCTTTTTGCCTTTGGAGTCAAACCACTGGTGGGCTCACTGTAATGACATTTCTGAATATTTCCTCAAGGAGAAGCCCTATATCAGTTGAGTAATCCGCCATGGGTTTCTCACCAGGTTAATGCCTCCAGTCTGTGTACCAGTGGGTATGTCAGTGCGGGGTGGGAGACACACAATGCTATTAAGTGCCTTGTTTATTCAAGCCTTTTTTTTGCATGTCACCCTTAATACCGCCTCTCCCTCTACATATGGGAGCCAGCTCGAAATTAGTGTTTACAGGTTACGCCGAGGTCAAAAGTCTGATCAGAACCATGTGTTCTCCACATTATGTGTTGCATTTTTTGTGTCAGCCCTTGTGGATATCCATCTTTGAAATGACCCACCCATATGCTTTCAGATATTGAGAGCACATTTGTGGGCTTACTGAATGCCTGTATGGTATGTAATATGTGAGATGCCATTTGGTGTACCATTTATTCATGTACACGAACTTGCACTGAGGTGTCATTCACTAAGAACGTGCACGATATTCAAAATGAAATACTGAATATTGAACTTGATCTGAAATGGTCCCTCATTAAGCTATTTTCCCTCATTAAGCTGCACCTTTTCTGCATCAATTACCTTTGCCGTTATTATGATTTGTTGTGTTGTAGTGTTGTTGTTCGACGTTAAGTGCACTCAGAGAGCTATGAAACCGGAGTCAAATTCCATGTGCAAAACTACATGGCCAATAAACATGTTTCTGATTCTGATTATTGTTGTGTCTTTCTTTTTTCTTTCTTTTCTTTCTTTCTTCTTCTTTTTGGCTTTCCCCCCTTTTTCTCCCCAATTGTATCCGGCCAATTACCCCCACTCTTTTGAGCCGTCCTGGTCACTGCTCCACCCCCTCTGCCGATCCAGGGAGGGCTGCAGACTACCACATGCCTCCTCTGATACATGTGGAGTCGCCAGCCGCTTCTTTTCACCTGACAGTGACGAGTTTCAACAGGGGGACGTAGTGCGTGGGGAGGGTTACACTATTCCCCCCAGTTCCCCCTCCCCCCTGAACAGGCGCCCCGACCGACCAGAGGAGGCGCTAGTGCAGCAACCAGGACACATACCCACATCCGCATTCCCACCCGCAGACACGGCCAATTGTGTCTGTAGGGACACCCGACCAAGCCCGAGGCAACACGGGGACTCGAACCAGCGATCCCCGTGTTGATAGGCAACGGAATAGATTGCTATGCTACCCGGATGTCTTTTTTTTTCTAAGTGTACAATTGGCTTGTCACCACCAAATTATTTTTTGCTCAAATTTGAGTAGTGCTCTATATCCCACATCCTTTATGTGTACTGTACATGTCTATCGGGTATTTTGCACGTGTGTGGGACCTTGCCTGTGTGTTTACTTAGCGAGTGTATGTGTGTGTGTGTGTGCATGTGTGTGTGCATGTGTGTGTGTTCACACATGCAGATGTGCACTTGGTCTTTCTCTTTGTTCCTCCCTCACCTTTTTAATTGTGTACTGGTGTGCTGGGCTGTGTAGGCCTCTTCAAAGAAATCACATTCCATGGGCTCCTGTGTGCTGGGAGCAGGTCAACTTCCACCTTACTGTGGAGAGTGGGGGGGGGGTTCTTTCTGCCACTGCCCTCCCATTGTCTGCCCTCTGAGTCTGTGGAGAGAGCCTGCCGCTTTCAGGGCATCACTGCCAGCCCCTAATATGGCAAATGAATGCATGAGCTAATACAAGGGTGAATAACTGAATGAATAACCAAAGTTAATTTACATAATAGCACATAGGATATGTATTTTTTGTTTGAGAGCCTATTTGCATATTCATGCTATAGAAATTATTCAGTCAATACTGTAGATCCGGCATGTAAATAAAACTCCTTTTGAATAACGGAGGGAAGGGGGGGAAAAAAGTAAAACAATAATAACGTTAATGATCTTTTTTGCCCTGGGGGAAGAGATTCACCCTCTTTCCATCGGGACTGAAAGTGTGATCCTAAAACCAAGTGATGAAATATGTTTTGAGCAGATTGATAACACAGAGGAAAGACTGGTTTGGAATTTCTGGTTGTGGTCTTTTTTTTCCCCCCCCACAGGGTTGATCTGAGCCTAAACAATCTTGCTCCCTACTCCGTTTCATCCGTTTCAAATGTCAAGGGTCCTTTTTCACACGTGTGATCACACAGTCTGCGGCGACTCTGCGTGCATTTTGTTGCCACTGTCTTGTTGCATCATTTGAAGTGCAATTTTTCCTTGTGTCACTGTTCTCCATTATCAAGATAGACGCCGGGTTTATGCCTGCTGACATCTTTTGAAAAATTCAAACGCACCACCAACAGTATCGCTCTCTGATCCTTTTTGTTTTAGATAGGATAAGAAGCCAGTTAACCTTCACTAGTATCGCACACACTGGTTGCTTGGGAATGAGAGCATGCTGGTTGTTGGGGGATTCAGGGATGTGGAGAGTGGCAGATGAAGAGGGAGTTGGGAGGCAAGGGGGTAGAAAAGTGATGTGTGTGTATGTGTGTGTGTGTGTGTGTGTGTGTGTGTGTGTGTGTGTGTGTGCGTGTGTGTCCTTATATGTATGTTTTTGTGTATTTCTGTGCTTGTGTGTGTGTGTGTGTGTGTGTGTGTGTGTGTGTGTGTGTGTGTGTGGTAACCTCCCTACCCTTCACCTTTTGACTCACTGTGTGGTGCTGTTGCTAGTGTTGGAGGAGGACATGGATGAAAAGAGCCGGACTCTGGCCAGGGGAACTGCACCCCTGCATGAGCTTCACAATCCACCCCTCTCCCCCTTTCCATCGTTATGGCCTGCAGCTAACAATACACATTTTCTCTGTTGGTGGAGGCAGAGCGGGGGAAAGAATGAATCACAAACCTCAGGACAGAGTATGTTACTATGTGTTTGACCAGGTCAGGTGGTGTTGTCAAATTTACACGCCACTGAAAAACAGCTGCCTTTAGTTCCCAGCAATCATCTTGTAACGCAACTCGCATAATACTAGTCTTTATGCTTTATTTTGCTCGTCATACTTGAATTTCTCTCATTTGTCAACCATTATTCCACAACTCATGAATTAGTCATGAGTATAACTGCTTTCATTTAGCAGGTTTAACCTGTGCAAAATCATCCAGGGCTGACGTTTGCAGTACTGTGCATGGATGCAGTCAGCGCTGCAGGCAGCGAGTGTGGAGCCACAGCAGATCTGAGGAGCGCTGTCAATGAAACTGGGAATAGAAATAAGATGGCCTAAGGGTCTGTGGGGGGGGGGGACCGCTGCTGATCACTGTCCACCACATTAAGCAGCACTGCCCCCCTGCCAGCCCCTCAGCCCCCAATGAGGATGCTCAAACACTCTGTCATCTCATCATCTCGAAATAGTGGCCTTCCAATGTGAACAACGAAAACAACAACCACTACACTAATGAAATCTCAAGTAGCATGTCATTTATAGAAGATGGCGAGAGTTCATATTTGGAATGGATATCAAAGTGAAATTTCATGAAAGGTGAGCACTGTAATGTGCGAACCCTGATGCTACTACTGAATGTAAGGGGGGACAGCAAGAACTATGGAAGCCTCGGGCGTCCGGGTAGCGTAGTGGTCTATTCCGTTGCCTACCAACAAGGGGATTGCCGATTCGAATCCCCGTGTTACCCCTGGCTTGGTCGGGCATCCCCACAGACACAAGTGACCGTGTCTGTGAGCCGGATGTAGGTATGTGTCTTGGTCGCTGCACTAGCGCCTCCTCTGGTCGGTTGGGGTGCCTGTTTGGGGGGAAGGGGAACTGGGGGGGAATAGCGTGATCCTCGCATGCTACGTCCCCCTGGCAAAACTCCTCACTGTCAGGTGAAAAGAAGCAAGTGGCAACTCCACACGTATCGGAGACGTGTGGTAGTCTGCAGCCCTCCCCGGATCGGCAGAGGGGGTGGAGCAGAGACCGGGACGGCTTGGAGTGGGGTAATTGACCGGATCCAATTAGGGAGAAGAAAAAAAAAAGGAGAAAAAAAAGAAGCGAATTATGGAAGCCACATCAGTAGATTAGGACTGAGACATCTCCGACCTTGTCAATGGGATTGGCTTTTGGTCACGGATGCAGCCAATGGCACAACAGATGGGATAGTGACTCCACTGATCCATTCATTTGAAGCATAATAGCATACAGCTTCCATGGGAACACATGGATTTTGATAATACTGCACACTGCATGAACGTCTTGGCC
Organism: Lampris incognitus; assembly: GCF_029633865.1. Taxonomy (NCBI): domain Eukaryota; kingdom Metazoa; phylum Chordata; class Actinopteri; order Lampriformes; family Lampridae; genus Lampris; species Lampris incognitus. The sequence goes on from NC_079212.1 coordinate 118,562,514, forward strand.
TTGCATCTTTATTAGTGGCTAATACAGTGGAGGCTGCCAGTTTTCTTGTACACTTTAGTCCCTTTTACCCTCCCATTCACTCAGCAAACAAGAGTGAATGGGGTTATTTACAGCGGTTGCAAGAACTGCAATGGTTAACACATTTGTACTCCCCAAATGCTTCATTTATTAAACTGTGTCGGCGCAATTTGTTCACTTAGCAACGTGCCCACCTATTTGTTCCTCTACATGACAGGGTAGTGCTTCCTGTCAGAAGTGTTTTCGTTTCCTTTTAGTATGCTTCCAGCGTTCAGATATGCTGAACACACACAGCACACCAGGGTGGGAGAGGAAGAGAATGGAAGGAGAGTAAGCAGACTGGAGTAAACAACGCTTTGGCTCTTTAAATAAAACATTTGTTTGTGATTGAGGCTTCATGATGTGAACAGCATGACCTGTTTTCCTGGGAGTCTCTAAACAGTCAGCCAGTCGCCCTTTCAGAAAGAGATCCCATCTCTGTACCCACAGACTCGAGGCCTATTTATATTGCATGAGAACAAATTTTTCTGACAACTTGAGTGATAGATTTGTACAAGGCCTCAATGCTGTTTTTTTTCTTTTCTTTTCTTTTTGTTGAGGAGACCCCGTCTGAGGGACATAAATTGCTATTAATAAAAGTTTTAACAATACATGACAAATGAGTTTTTTCTGTTAACATGGCATGAGCAGGAGCAAATGGTGCCTGTGGAGGGCTTCTTGGGAATAGTGTTGCTGTTTGAGTCAACATTTGAAGAGCGAGGCATGGGAGGCAGAGAAGGCATCCAGTCCAGTAATTCTCGAGTCGCAGAGCGGCGTGTGCGCACACACATGAGCACCGAGCAATCAAAGAGTAGCCTAATCCTCCCAATAGATGGCATTTTCAGATTAAAAAGATGCATTTTATAATCGTCAATTTTTCCGCTACGATAACATCTCAGTCTTGCGTGCCTTTATATTTCCCTTCTGTCTTTTTCTAGCGCTGATTTACCATGCAAAAATTGTTGAGGGTATATTTCTAACTTGATGGATGCACCGGTAGCATAGGAGTATCCATTGTTAGGCTGAAAACAAAAAAAATTTAACTTGTCTTTTATTTTGTTGTTGCCTTGATATTCTTTCTCGTAAAGAAGTTACCGCACAGCAGTTTTGGATCATGGAAGACAAGTACACAGAGTTTTTTATTCTATAGATGGCCATATTTCTCCCCCTCTGAGCATTTTGTTTCTCACTTTTAACTGAAATAATTAACTGTGTGCATGTTTGAAGGCAGGATTACAGTTGTCTAATTGTATTGTGTGTTGTCATGGAGACTATCAGGGGATCGGTGAATAAACAGCCTCTCTTGGCAGTGTTTGACTAAAACAGGGCTTTGTGCAGATGCCTGACACAGATTTATGATAGTGAAGCAGATTATATTTGGCAGGAAAATCTATAGACTGACCACTTTGGACTGGCTGCTTATTTTGATAAACAGCTCTGTTGATGAAACCTGCCCAGAAGCTTGTCTCCTTATCTATTTGCTTAGAACATGAGAATTAATGCAAAAAGCTTTGCAAAGCAGTGTGGCTGGGTGTTACTCTCAGGCCTTTATGACAGAATTTTTTTTCTCACTCTTTCCTCTAAGATTGTTAAGAATTTAGTGTTTTTCAATTTATGGTGAGTTGAAGAGCAAAATGAGATCTTTGGAAGTGAGATGCTCGCTACATATTGATGGTCCACTGTGATGTACAGGACCTACCCGTGATGTATTCACATGACTTTTTGATGGAGTGTTCTGAATAGCCTATATACACAGAGTGGTTGACTATTGACTTTGGGTATGTGTTTGAGCAGGTGTCTGCTATAATATTATTGATCTGGCCTCTGCATTTATCATGATAAAAATAATGAATACCCATGTTTCTGGCTGTCTGGCTATATAGTACATTACTAAGTTTGATCAGGTAGTGTTTAATTAGTTCATATATCAAATGGATGCCAGGTCTCACTTGTTAATACTGGGTCTGCAGTGTAACACAGGATGCATTTTTTTGGCTATCTGAAATTGCTTGATAACTGTACTCTTTGCAATATCTCCTATTTTAATAATGGAAACATATGCTTATATTATCTGTCTAGATAAAAGAGGATGTCTAAACTTGTTAAAATTTTATTATCGGTTAAACGGATGCATTACTTTGCTCTTGCACCTTTTTGGTCTCCCACAAAATTTGGGAAATTGACTATTTAAATCACCTGATATCTAGCTTTTAGTCACCAACTAAATACCTGTGACCATCCATCTGCTTAGCAAAGTGCTTGTTGAGTTTATTAATGGAAACCGACTTGTAGAAGAGGACGGATTGTGTACATATTATGGAATTATAATTCAAAACTATAGTCTAATTTTTAGGATTTTGCACGTATTTGTGAAAACATGGGTTAAGAAAAATTGTTAATGCTAGGCTAAGAAGTAAAAAATATTAACGATGTGCTCTTGAGAAGGTGTATTTTCCCACTTTTGGGGGGAGCTGCTAATGATTCCGGTAGACATCCAGCAATTGGGCTATCCATCTATCCATCCATTATCCAAACCACTTATCCTGCTCTCAAGGTCGTGGGGATGCTGGAGCCTATCCCAGCAGTCATTGGGCAGCAGGCGGGGAATACACCCTGGACAGGCCACCAGGCCATCACAGGGCCAACACACACACACACACACACACACACACACACACACACACACACACACACACACACACACCTAGGGACAATTTAGTATGGCCGATTCAGCTGACCTACATGTCTTTAGACTGTGGGAGGAAACCGGAGCAATCGGACTAAGCTGGGCTAAAGTCACTGTTCAGCGTACCTTCACTCTGCATGCACAGACATAAAAAGGTATCCCGGGCATCTGGTTGGCATGGCAGTCTATTCCATTGCCTACCAACACAGGGATCGCCGGTTTGAATCCCCCATGTTACCTCCGGCTTGGTCGGGCATCCCTACAGACACAATGGGCCGTGTCTGCGGGTGGGAAGCTGGATGGGGGTATGTGTACTGGTCGCTGCACTAGCGCCTCCTCTGGTCAGTTGGGGCGCCTGTTCAGGGGGAAGGGGAACTGGGAGGAATAATGTGAGCCTCCCACGTGTTACATTCCCCTGGTGAAACTCCTCACTGTCAGGTGAAAAGAAGTGACTGGTGACTCCACATGTATCGGAGGAGGCATGTGGTAGTCTGCAGCCCTCCCTGGATTGGTAGAGGGGGTGGACCATTGACTGGGACGGCTCGGAAGAGTGGGGTAATTAGCCGGATACAATTGGGGAGAAAAAGGGTGTCCACAAGTTCTTCTTACTCTATGAAAGAAGGACACATATTAAAAATCCCAGTAAACAAACTCTCCCTTTAATGGCTCCCAGTTTGTTTATTCATTTGGGGCATGTGATAGTAAGTACAACTACTGTACTACGAGTGAACAAAATATTAGGAATACCCTCCTTGTAGTATGCATGTACTGTGTTCCTCACGTCCTCAGATCAACCTTGATTTATTAGGGCGTGGACTCAACAAGGTGTTTAAAGTTCTCCCCAGGGCCGCTGGCCCATTTTGACTTGCGCCCCCCCCCCCAAAGTCTTGTTGGAGTTCACTATTTAAAAGGGCTCATTCAATCGAATCCCACAGAGAGTTAATTGATGAAAAAAGGTGAATGGACAGGCAACCGCATTAAGCTGAATTCACTGTCATGTTCATAGTTCCTTTCCTGGACAATCCCAGCCCTGCCCTGTGGGCCATTACTCTGATGAAAAAAATCCATTCATAGATGGATATTCTGCTGCCACAGCATGATGCAGTTTGCAATACTATGCGAATTCTGCAGTATTTCGAAGTTAAGTTGATCAGGTCTTATCAAAGAGCCCAGTGTTTGCCATAAGGACATACCTCCCTCCATAATACCACCACCTCCACCCTGTAAAGATAAGACAGCACACCTGACAATGCTTACACGCAGTTCAAAAGACAATCAAATCTTTTTTTTTGCCCCTTCTCTCTAGCATAAACAGTCAATGTCTCCATTATCTAAATTTGCTATAAATAAATAAATAAAAAATCCAAATTTAGCCTGCCTCCTTTCCTTCATCTATGCAGATGCAAATTGATTTAACAGGTATAATTAAAGACGGAGCATAATTTTGACCTTAATTCACCTTTTCTATTTCAAAGAAAGACTATCCATCTCTAATGTTTTGTGTACTAAGTGTAGATTTCCTTAAGCTGTGTACCATCATTTGTCAATAGCTCAAAGGTTAATAGCACGAAACTTTTTAGCAAAACAAAAAGCTATTTAAGTAAAGTATTATATTCTCTATGGCTGACAACGCTGGTTCAAATAGCAAAGCAATGGTGTGACGTCACGGACTTGTGTTGTGAGAGATATGGTGTTTGACATTTAATTATAGTGGCAGGATCTGGCTGATTTGGGGTCACGTTTGTTGTGTTGCAGCTGACCGCCATTATCTATCGTTTCACCAGATTTAACATGTCTATCATGTTTCGTCCCACAGGAAACGTGTGACAAAAAAGCAGTCAAAAACAATACGTTTCCACCACATACTTAATAAGTTCAAAATGGAAAAAAAACTCTATCAAGTGTTGCTTATTAAATCAATTAATATCAGGTCCCAGCGTGAGGTGTGGTGGATCCGCTGAGGATGACTTGTCCGATATATTGTCTGCAGCACTAAGGATACTGGGACTGCCGTTGGGAGTTGGTGCATAGTCACACATTTAAGTCACATGGTTTCAATATGCTGTATTTGCATTTCACTTACACCCGCATGCTATTCAAGCTAAAACCTGTTCAGTTAACAGTTGGGGGAAGAAAAAAAAAACATTTCAAGAACTGGAAGTCAATAAACCCCATATTCCCCTCAGGGTGCACATTACCATTGTCGTGAGCCAGGTTAATATACTCAATACAGTGTCTATTTAACATGTTGCAGTGCACAATTAATTGATGCACTGCAGCTACATATTCATAATGTCTGATGTAATACATGTTGTAGTATTTGTTTTGTTGTTTGGCTAAATGTTGTGTCTTTTTATTTATGTGAAACAGTGCACATCTTGGGATGCAGGACAAATTTCAGAAGAATATTCTGATAATAAATCAAATCAAATAGTAATATGTGTACTGTTGTAGCCCCGTGTTATAGGTTGAGACTGGAGGCTGACCTTCTTTGGGGTTATTTTGTGATGATATAGAATAGAATAGAATACGCTTTATTAGTCATTTTGTACATACATACAAATTAAATTTACTCTCTGCATCTCCTAACTGTGTAGCTAGGGGCAATGGGCAGCTGCCGTGCAGCACCCTGGGACCAACTCCAGTTATTTCTTCCTATTGCCTTGCTCAGGGACACTGACAGGAGTATCAGCCCTAAGATACAGCATACATGCTTTTTGATGGTGGGAGGAAACCGGAGTGCTTCGAAGAAACCCATGCAGACACGGGGAGAACATGCAAACACCACACAGAAAGGACCTGGGACGGCCTGGGGTTCGAACCCAGGGCCTTCTAGCTGTGAGGCAACAGCACTGGGCCATCATGCCGCACAATATTAGCTGTTATGACGAAATGATGTGATGATGCCTGTTGTCTACTACATACCTATCATTTGTTACAGATGAGAGAAGAATCCAAACACAGCTGTCTTATTTCTTGGGTGAGAATATCTGGGACACACATTTGGATATGGAATCTGCATTGGCAAACCAAACACCCTCCACAAGGGATAATTTCTCAACACTGACGGTTTGGTTGTTGATTTTTTTCTTTTTGTTACTGTCTTACACAGCCATCATATCTATTCTTTTTATGTGTTTTCAGTTTTGTCTTTTTTTTTTCTTGGGTCTTGTTATGGATTAATCTCCCCTTGATCGGACAGTGCTCTCCCTGCCCTAATGCTTCCCCATGTGTCCCAATGGGCAGGCCTCTGAGTCAGGGAAAGGCTTTTAAGGAGTCCCACCTCTCTGTGGGGATGGCTCATTAATATTGCACAACAATAAAGTAGGCTGGTGCTGAAGGACAGGGGTGCTAAGACCCAAGGAACCACCACCTCGCTCCAAACACTTAAAGAGCAGTGACAAAGATGCATAACTGGAATATGGATTTAAAGATAGATGTAAGGAGAACATATACCTTTCCGAGGTTGTTCAATAAATGATAGGGAAACATAAGACTCATTGCCTAAAGAATTTCCCAAGGGCAAAAGAGATAGATACGTATGGCGTGCAATGCATCAGAAACCACAGCCTGTCAGGTTGGTCTCATCAGCTAAGTCAGAGATGCCAGTCAGTGTGGGTCACATAACGCCACAAGCTACAGCAGGCTCTCAGTCACAACATTTTCTACCCTCACAAAATAGTAATTGATATGCATTTAGGCTTACTATGGAGTATCACTAGAGCATTTGCCTTTCTTAAAAAAAAAAATATATATATATATATATATATATATATTTAATCTTATTTATTTATTGTTTTTAGAAGCAAAGCACTTTATGAACCTGGTTTCCATCTCACTGATTCTCAAAATGGCATTTAGTCTCACTTTAGCTGTACCATCAGTGTAATTTGGGGGTTGAGGGGGTACAATTTCTCCAAAAAAGAAAAATATTTGTTAGCGAGCACATCTAAAATGTAAACGCTTTTGTAATACATCAAATAATTTGTTTTTTTTTAAATTACCATTATAATCCCCATTGGCTGAGCAATGTGATGCCTCAATAATTGGAGCACACCCTCCAGTCCCCCTTTTTGAATATGGGTACCACCACCCCAGTCTGCCACTCCACAGGTACTGTCCCCGACCTCCACGCGACACTGAAGAGGTGTGTCAACCAAGACAGCCCAACAATGTCCAGAGCAGTGTTAATTTTGACAAGAATTTTAAATTAAGTTTTAGTCTTAGTCGCTTACTGGAAATTGTAGCAGGTTTAAAGTCACATTTTAGTCTTTGTTTTGCTTTGTTTTAGTCAAGATTTCGTCAGTGGACCTCTGTTTTAATTGTAGTCTAATTTTAGTCAATGTTTTAGTCATAATTGTCATGATACTATACGGTACTGATTTTGCTGAAGGATATTCTAGCTGTAAAAATTCCTTTTTAGAAGTAAGCATACCTTATGTGATTAATTATCTAGGGTGAGAATGTGTTACTGACTTGTGTGGGCATGAACGGAGAAGGGACAAACCCTCCAATGAGAAGGACGCATGAAGGCAATGATTTGCACTTGACTTGCAGATTCATGCATGCAAATGATTGCTTAATAAGAAAAACAACCAATATTTTGAACTTTACAGCATAATCTGGGTTCTCTTTTGTCTGCTGGAAGAAGGCATGGAATTTCGTCTGGTTTTTTTTTTCAGTGCACAATGATTTAAGATTTCGTCATAGTTTGTATTGTAAAACATTTTTTCTTTTACGTTGTCATTACAGTTAAGTTATGAAATAGAAGGTTGTCAACGAAATATTTTTGTCAAAATTTTCGTTGACAAAATGAACACTGGTCCAGAGCCTTCAGCATCTCAGGGCAAATCTCATCCACACCCGGCGCTTTTTAACTACCTCAGAAACCTCTGGCAGGAATATGGGTGGGGCTTCCCCTGAGTCTTCAGACTCTACCTCCTCCACTGAGGACGCGTTAACCGGGTTCAGGAGCTCCTCAAAGTGTTCTTTCCACCACTCGACAACATCCCCAGTCCAGGTCAACAGTTCCAAGCCCTGCTTCCCCTTCCTGAGTCGCCAGATGGTTTGCCAGAACTTCCTTGAGGCCAACCAAAAGTCCTCCTCCATAGCCTCGCCGAACTCCTCCCACACTCAAGTTTTTGCTTCTGCGACCACCGAAGCGGCAGCCCCTCTGGCCTCCCAGCCTGTGTGCTGCTGCAGGAGACCCCTGGGCCAACCAAGTCCAAAAGGCCTCCTTCGTCAGCCTGATGGCTTCCCTCACTTGCCGGTGTCCACCAGCAGGTTCTTAGGTTGCCACCTTGACAGGCACTGATGACCTTATGATTACAGCTCCTGCCTGCCGCATCTACAATAGAGGCTTTGAATATGACCCACTCAGACTCCATGTCCCCAGCCTCCCTTGGGATACACGATAACTTCTTCCAGAGGTGGGAGTGGAAGACCTCACGGACAGGGGCCTCCACCAGACATTCCCAGTTCACTCTCACTACACGTTTGGGTTTGCCAGGTCTGTCCGGCAGCCTTCCCTGCCATCTGATCCAACTCACCACCAGGTAGTGATCAGTTGACAGCTCTGCTCCTCTCTTCACCCGAGTGTCCAAAACATACGGCCGCAGATCTGATGATACGACAACAAAGTCTATCATCGATCTTTGATCTAAGGTGTTCTGGTACCAAGTACACTCATGAACTACCTTATGTTCAAACATGGTGTTTGTTATTGCCAATCCATGACTCGCACAGAAGTCCAATAACAAGGCACTGCTCGGGTTCAGATCGGGGAGGCCGTTCCTCCCAATCACACCCCTCCAGGTTTCTCCATCATTGCCCATGTGAGCATTGAAGGCCCCCAGCAGAACTATAGAGTCCAGAGGCAGCGCCCTATCCAGGACACCACCCAGAGACTCCCAAGAAGGCTGGCTACTCCAAACTGCTATTCAGTGCATAAGCACACAACAGTCAGAGCCTTCCCCCCAGCGACTCGCAGTTGTATGTATAGAAGCAACCCTCTCATTCCCTGGGGAGAACTCCAACATGGTGGCGCTCAACCAGGGACTTGTGAGTATCCCCACACCCGCCTGGTGCCTGTCACCTTGGCCAACTCTGGAAAAGTAATCAGTCCAGCCCCTCTCCAGGAGTTTGGTACCAGAGCCCATGCTATGTGTGGAGGTGAGCCTATCTAGTTGGTACCACTCCACCTCTCGCACCAGCTCAGGCTCCTTCCCAGGCAGAGAGGTGACATTCCACGTCCCAAGGACCAATCTGCGATGCCAGAAGTTGGCATGCCCCAGTACCCGCCTTTGCCTGCCGCCCACCCTGCATTGCATCCTACCCCAATGCTCATCCCCACATGTGGTGGGTCCATGGGGTATCACATTGCTCAGCCTCCCCAGGAAAGTCTACTCTAGGGTGCTCGAAAGCCAGCTCTGACCGATTGTCGAACCTCAGATCCAGGAGGAACAATGGGGATTCCATCCTGGCTATGGAACAACGGGCCAACTCTTTACCCTTGTGGAAGTGCTGAGGGGGGCATGGGAGTTTGACCAGCCAGTCTACATGTGTTTGGTGGACTTGGAGAAGGCACACTGTGGGGGGTAATGTGGGAGTATGGGGTACCGGGGCAGTTGCTACAAGCTATCTGGTCCTTGTCTAACCAAAGTGAGAGCTGTGTCCGCATTCTCTGCACTAAGTCAAACACATTGTCAGTGGGTGTCGGAGTCCGCCATGGTTGTCCCTTGTCTCCGATTTTGATTGTGATATTCATGGACAGGATCTCAAGGCGCAGCCAAGTTGAGGAGTGTGTCTGTTTTGGGAACCTCAGAATTACATTTCTGCTCTTTGCAGATGATATGGTTTTGTTGGCATCACCAGAACGCGGCCTCCAGCGCTCACTGGGGCAGTTTGCAGCTGAGTGTGAAATGGCTGGGATGATAGTCAGCCCCTCCAAGTCTGAGGCCATGAGTCTCTACCAGAAAATGGTGGATTGCTCCCTACGGGTTGGGGATGAGTTATTGCCTCAAGTGAAGGAGTTCAAGTATGTCAGGGTCTTGTTCACGAGTGAAGGTAGGATGGAGCGGGAGAATGACAGGCAGAGATAGGTGCAGCATCAGCAGTAATGCGGATGTTGTACCGAACCATTGTGGTGAAGAAGGAGCTGAGCCAGAAAGCAAAGCTCTCAATTTACCAGTCAATCTTCGTTCCAACCCTTTCCTATGGTCATGAGCTTTGGGTAGTGACCGAAAGGGTGAGATCAAGGATACAAGCCGCTGAAATGAGTTTTCTCCGTAGGGTGTCTGGGCTCAGCCTTAGAGATGGGGTGAGGAGCTCGGACATCCAGAGGGAGCCTGGAGTAGAGCCGCTGCTCCTTCGTGTCGAAAGGAGCCAGTTGAGGTGGTTTGGGCATCTAATTAGGATGCCTCCTGGGTGCCTTCCTTTGGAGGTTTGCCGGGCACGGCAAAAAAGAACTAGGCCTAATAAATTAATGATAGTATAGAGATACAAATACTAAATATAATGCTAATAATTGTAATACTAATACTAATAATAACATTATTATTAGTATTAATATTGTTATAATATAGGCCTACTACATGTTTTCATTATCCAATGTTAACATTAAAACATTTTCAATCTTGACTGTGCTCATTCAGATCCACTGGTTACTGTTCCCACATTGTTGGACTGATGCACACATTAGCCCTTTGTCGTGGCCAAAAAGAGGTCTGCTTGGGGCGCCATCAACAAAATGCTTATTTTGAAAGGAGCAAACAACATGTGTTACTGATTTCTATCTGGCTTGGTAGGCTAGCACTTAGTTGTTGATGTTAGTTAGCTTAGCGACAGGAATGGCAACGTTACCAGCATGCTTTTAACGTTATTCAGTATAGGTAGCGAACATTACTGGAACATTTGGAATATTGTCAATATACTGAAAACAATATTGTTTTCTCTTACCTTTGAACATACACTACCGTTCAAAAGTTTGGGATCACCCAAACAATTTTGTGTTTTCCATGAAAAGTCACACTTATTCACCACCATATGTTGTGAAATGAATAGAAAATAGAGTCAAGACATTGACAAGGTTAGAAATAATGATTTGTATTTGAAATAAGATTTTTTTTACATCAAACTTTGCTTTCGTCAAAGAATCCTCCATTTGCAGCAATTACAGCATTGCAGACCTTTGGCATTCTAGCTGTTAATTTGTTGAGGTAATCTGGAGAAATTGCACCCCACGCTTCCAGAAGCAGCTCCCACAAGTTGGATTGGTTGGATGGGCACTTCTTTGAGCAGATTGAGTTTCTGGAGCATCACATTTGTGGGGTCAATTAAACGCTCAAAATGGCCAGAAAAAGAGAACTTTCATCTGAAACTCGGCAGTCTATTCTTGTTCTTAGAAATGAAGGCTATTCCATGCGAGAAATTGCTAAGAAATTGAAGATTTCCTACACCGGTGTGTACTACTCCCTTCAGAGGACAGCACAAACAGGCTCTAACCAGAGTAGAAAAAGAAGTGGGAGGCCGCGTTGCACAACTGAGCAAGAAGATAAGTACATTAGAGTCTCTAGTTTGAGAAACAGACGCCTCACAGGTCCCCAACTGGCATCTTCATTAAATAGTACCTGTTAGAGCCTGTTTGTGCTGTCCTCTGAAGGGAGTAGTACACACCGGTGTAGGAAATCTTCAATTTCTTAGCAATTTCTCGCATGGAATAGCCTTCATTTCTAAGAACAAGAATAGACTGTCGAGTTTCAGATGAAAGTTCTCTTTTTCTGGCCATTTTGAGCGTTTAATTGACCCCACAAATGTGATGCTCCAGAAACTCAATCTGCTCAAAGAAGTGCCCATCCAACCAATCCAACTTGTGGGAGCTGCTTCTGGAAGCGTGGGGTGCAATTTCTCCAGATTACCTCAACAAATTAACAGCTAGAATGCCAAAGGTCTGCAATGCTGTAATTGCTGCAAATGGAGGATTCTTTAACGAAAGCAAAGTTTGATGTAAAAAAAATCTTATTTCAAATAAAAATCATTATTTCTAACCTTGTCAATGTCTTGACTCTATTTTCTATTCATTTCACAACATATGGTGGTGAATAAGTGTGACTTTTCATGGAAAACACGAAATTGTTTGGGTGATCCCAAACTTTTGAACGGTAGTGTATGTAGGTATTTTTGCGACAGTGGCACTGCCACTGTGGTCGTCCACACAGCAGAATCCAGTGGCGACATCTCTCAATATTTCTTTTGGGTTTGATGAAAGGAATAAAACAACTTCAGGATTGCGTTCTGGATATCGTGAGTCACTGTTACAGGTACCCCACGCACACCTTTTAACCATTTTCCCGTTCAATCTCGATTCCTCCTGTTTTCGCTCTCAAATTCACTTACCATCGGAACGCATCAGAGTTTATGCACTCGATTTGTTTGTCTAACCCCAAGTATGTTAGCAACGGTAACCATGGGTAGGAGCCCTCTGGTTGGTGGTTATAGCAGACCAATCAGAAGGCCAACAAAGGGTCAATTGAACGAGAGTAGAACGGACATTGAACCGTCTGCTGTGATCATTGAAGTAGTTCTAAAGAAAATGGCAATTGTTGTTAGTTGTTATGGTGGCAACACATGTCACTTGGGCCGTAAATGTTCGTACTACTCCACTGCTCATGGTGTCCGGGTAGTATAGCGGTCTATTCCGTTGCCTAGCAACACAGGAGTCGGCTGTTCGAATCCACGTGTAACCTCCGGCCTGGTCAGGCGTCTCTGCAGACACAATTGGCCGTATGTGTCCTGGTTGCTGCACTAGCGCCTCCTCTAGTCGGTCGGGGCGCCCTCCGGATCGGCAGAGAGGGGTTGGAGCAGCGACCGTGATGGCTCAAAAAGAGCGGGGTAATTGGCCAGATACAACTGGGGAGAAAAAGAGAGAAAATTGGAGAGAAAAAAAAAACAAAACTCTACCGCTCATTTGGTCGTTGCTGCAAAACCTCACTTCAGTGACTTAAAAAATAAAAAAAAGTCCGCGGCTTTCAGCAAGTTAGTTTATACAACTTTTATACAGAAGTTAGTCAAATAAAAATGGCCGCCACTCTGACCATCCTGCTGTTGATTTGAATTGGAATGCCCTGTTCCACTGTCATTCGTTTTCTGTGGTACCACCATGTATTTGCGACTTATACACCGAAGCGACTTGCATACGTTTTTTGTTTTCTCACAACAGCACGTTTTTTGTTGAGTTCAACTTATACTCCGGAGTGACTTATAGTCCGGGAAATATGATAAGTGTTTCTGATACGTCAGCTTGCTTTTCTGTGATGATGGTTAGCTGAAAGTATGATCCCGATGAAAGAACTTTAGTTGTTTTGAACCGGTGCAAAAGGATCTATTCTACAATGTCAGTGTTAATTGTCCCGACAGAATGTTTTGTAAATAATATCTAACATTGCCTACTCAATTAAAAATGTACAGTCAGCACTTGGCCTGTGTTCAATTACAAAGATAAAACAATTATCCTGTATCACTCTGTTTGCAACAAAGTCAAACAACAGTTGTCCTTTGCATCCATGACACAACGTGTCCTTGTTCAATCAGTGGTAGCAATGTCATTCAACAGTATGAAACTGTCTCTTCTTACTCACAACTGTCCTATATTCTACATTTTATACCCTGCCCCTTGTTTGGGAGTTGCACAGTGCAGGATAACATTACAGACCTCAAGAGGGACAGCAGCACCGTAGAAAGGGCGATTCACACCACACTGACCTTTTTGGTGGCCACCGATCCCCCTTCCCTCATTCTTTAATGGACTCCTACCACTGCCTGGTCATTGCATGTATCCTCCGGACATCAGCAGGAGAACGCGAGGCTCTTCCTCAAAGGGATGGAGAGATTACCTCTATTTCCATTAAAAAGTACTTTAGATATGACTGACATCTTTGAACACAGCGGGGCACCCCAAGCCCTGTTCGGTTTTTGTTCATTATATTGTGCTACCTCAGACGGAGACCCACGGCGCCTCAATAAAAGACCAATGAACGGTGCGCATCCTGTATTGACTTGTTTGCGGAATATCAGAGTGAATTTTCAGATGTATTTATAATGGCCTTATTAAAACGTCCTTTGATCTGAAGAATACAGCAATAACACAAAGCAGTCTGTGTTGTTTTGTGTTCACCGTACCCGAAGATCCACCTGAAAAATGTCAATATTCCCTGGGTTCTCTGAGAAACATTTAATTATTTTTCCTTTTAATTGTAAAATCTAATCCACTTCACAGGTAGGGAGGATCTGCTAGTAAAATTCTTTTACATCATTAATGCAAAGCCATCCACCCGGTAGTATTGTTCCATATAGGTTTTTTTTCGGTAAATGAAATATTCTATTTGATATACAAACATTTTTACTTATTGAAATTGATACTGCCTTCTACTTTGAATGAGTGATTTACTCACATTGTCTGTGCTATTGAAAATGAATGAAGAAATGCCAAATAGGAAGGCTTCTGTCTTATGATAGGGCATTATTTGGAAGTGACAAACATGTTTTTGAGAGTATGTGTATGTCATTGCTATGATCTGCAGCGACACAATAATTAAATTTCCAAACATAAACCTAAAGCTCACTGAAAGCCAGGGGCCAGAGACACAAGAATCGAGACGTCATTAAGAAATGAATCGGGGGGTATCCGTGGGGCGTAGTGGTCTATACCGTTGCCTACCAACACGGGGATCGCTGGTTCAAATCCCCGTGTTGCCTCTGGCTTGGTCGGGCATCCCTGCAGACACAGTTGGCCGTGTCTGCGGGTGGGAAGCCGGATGTGGGTATGTGTCCTGGTCGCTGCACTAGCGCCTCCTCTGGTCAGTCGGGGCGCCTGTTCAGGGGGGGAAATAGCGTGATCCTCCCACGCGTATATCCCCCTGGCGAAACTCCTCATTGTCAGGTGAAAAGAAGCAGCTGGCGACTCCAAATGTATCGGAGGAGACGTAGTAGTCTGCAGTCCTCCCTGGATCAGCAGGGGGGTGGAGCAGTGACTGGGACGGGTCGTAAGAGTGGGGAAATTGGCCAGGTACGACTGGGGAGAAAAAAGGAAAAATCTAAAAAAATAAATAAATGAATCAGGAACATGCTCGCAAATGTTGATGAGACCATTGGAGTTATAGTTTCATTAAGTTATTTGAGAAATTGCTGTTTTTCTTTCCATTTGAACAGAGTAATACCACCTGCTTAAGATGGACATATTTGACTCTGGCGCATGTAGTAGTCCAAAACGTTGCCTTAGGTTTCATGAAGTTATTTTATATTACAGTTTTTCACAGTTGCTAAAACACTAAACCCCATTCTCTGAACAGTGGCCTAAACCCATTTATCAAATCAATCACTCTTTTGGCAAAACCTTAACCAATGTTCATGTAGTTAGATACAATCTGCAGATCTTATTCACTGTTTTTGCAAAACTCATAACACATTCTCACTCACTAAAACACATTTTCTACTGTGATGTACTTGTATTGCAAAATGTAAGCACGGTCAGCAGAAGTTTAACAATTGCAGCTCAACTGTCATCACTTACACAAAACGACTTAAAATTGTCCACACTTGTTTGTAATGATGTGATTGATTTTTTTTTCTGAATGCATAAATGCAAACAGTGATTCTTGAAGTGCTATCTCTGAAACCATTAACACTTGTAGCCAATGCATTTACACTAATTTTGTAATTTTATAACATGCTTTTTGCAAAACTGTAAACACAACTTACTGCTTTATGTTCAGTTTGCAATTACACACACTTCTAGAAAACTGTAAACATTGGTCTCTTCATTGCCATACTAACTTGCCAGTTGCCTTATCACATTGACACATGTGCAAAGACTTTTAGATAATGACTTACATAATAAGAAATAATATTAAGTAATGTGTAACATAATAATATAATAGGTGGCACGGTGGTTAGCGCGGTCACCTCACAGTAAGAAGATCCTGGGTTCAAGCCCCGGGTTAGTCCAACATTGGGGGTTGTCCCAGGTCATCCTATGTGGAGTTTGCATGTTCTCCCTGTGTCTGCATGGGTTTCCTCCGGGGGCTTTGGTTTCCTCCCAGTCCAAAGACATGTAAGTCAGGTGAATCGGCCATACTAAATTGTCCCTAGGTATGAATGTGTGTAGGTGTGTGTGTGTATGTTGGCCCTGTGTGATAGTCTGGCAGCCTGTCCAGGGTGTCTCCCCGCCTGCTGCCCAGTGACTGCTGGGATAGGCTCCAGCATCCCCACGACCCTGAGAGCAGGATAAGCGGTTCGGAAAATGGATCGATAATAATAATAATAATATATATATATATATATATATATATATATATATATATATATATATATATATATATATATATATATATATATATATATATATATATATGAATAATATAATGACATAATACTAATACTAATAATAATAATAAATAACATAAGAAATAATTTAGATAACTTACAAATCAGAGCTTGAGCACTATAAATAGGCCACAGGTAAACATTTGGTTTAGACAAAAATGGAGGCCAGTATTGGACAGTGAGTAAGAGAGGTGAGAACGAGCGGAGGAGGAGGACGAGAAGGTGAAGAAGTAAGAGGAGGAGGAGGATGGGGAGAAGGAGGAGGAAGAAGTGAAATAGGATGGGGAGAAGGAGAGGACTAGGAAGGGAAGTCAGGAACATGATAGTAACTGATGAAATCAGAGTGACTGTTGTTGACCATGTTGTCAACCATGGGATGAGCATGAGGGAGGCTAGGCAACGAGTTCAACCAAACCTGAGCTGCTATACTGTTGCAGGTATCATCCGGATATTTTGAAATGAGAACCGGTAACTGTAAGAGCTGTAGTCTTACTGGTACAGTAATAGCTATCACTAAAACCATTCAAATGTTTCTGCAGAACTGGTTCACAGGTCACCCACTTTTCATCACACTCAGTCTCCCCCCATACTCTCCATTCTTGAATCCTATTGAAGAATTCTTCTCTGCATGGTGTTCGAAGGCCCCAACAACGCATACCCCTTCTACAGGCAATGGAGGAGGCTTGTAGAGACATCGATCAGGGGTCATGCCAGGCCTGGATATGGCACTCCAGGTCTGGATATGGCACTCCAGGTGATACTTTCCACGCTGCCTAGCTCAAGACAACATCGCATATGATGTGAATGCCGTCTTATGGCCAGACCCCCAAAGTAGGTGAGATTTAGCCTATTTTTTGCTTTTTTTTTTTTTTAATACAAATGTTGTTTTTTTGTTTTCTTCAGTTGCACTTTTGTTGTTTGAGGATTGTTAGGAAAGTTTGAGGAAAAAAATAGATAATTTTTTTCCCCTTCTTTGCATTGATAGTGTGTTACGTCCGGAATACACATCCATACTTTACACATTTTGATACCTGTGTGTTTGTGTGTTTACTACATGTATAGTAAAACTTTATTGCAAGCTGCTATGCCCTGCACACAGAAAAAGCAAAAGCCACAAGTGTGTTTCCTTTCTATCAGTGCATAGTTGGGGCTTCATGTGGTTATTCAAATGATGGTTTATGTGCACTGTATTGATGCAAAAACACAATTTTTCAAAAGAGTTTGAAGAGTTTTGCAGCAATTGTTTGCTTTTGCAAGAGATGTATAATGATTTGCTGGTTTGGTGTAAGGTTTTGTGGTTAGAGTGTAGAGTTTTGCAAAAAATAGCCTATAGTTTCAAAGATAGTGCATAAGCAATCAGAAAAAAATGTAAACCAATTGAATATATATAGGAATATAAGCAGTTCAGAGTGCACAAAGGGCACAGGTGCAGGGCCATGCACAGACATTTTAGGAGGCAGGTGCTCAAGTGAAAAAAGGACACCCCTTTCATAATTATTTATAAAAAATAAAGTTACATAGAGTAGCACATCTTTTACTAACTTACGTATTTATTTATTTCAATACCCATACACTCGTAAGGATGTTTAATACTCAACAGATTTCTACAAAATTAACAATTCACACAGAGACAATGGTCTTTAGCATTCACTATTTCAACATTTATCACAAGACCAGGCAATAACAAAGAAAACAATGCCACATTGTACATGTTTTAGTGGCCAATACAATAAATAGCCATTCAAAATCAACAAATCTTTAAATAAAATTGAAAAAGACTGTTCTCTGAATGAATAAAATAACCAACCAATCTACCCTCTAAACCACAAAGTAGGCCTATATTCGGTTGCGTTAATAAGGCTAAGTGCGTTCTGTGTACTGAGGTGAAGCGAGCAGGACAATTGCCCTGCTTTACAGGAGAATCCTCCTTGGTGCCTTGTCTTGGAAGATTCTGATGACCTCACTGTGGTTTGTCTGGATGTCTTGCTGTATAGCAAGCAGGAGAATGTCAGAAAGCCATTCTTCTCCACAGAGACTTCTCAGTTTGTTCTTGGTCATTTGTAGTTTTGAAAATGTAACTCTACAGAAGCTGTTGGCCCTGGCAGTGTTACATAGGTTCTTATCATCTTCACTAAGGTTGGAAAGATGAGCTGGAGCTGGCCCATGTTTTCCTTCACCATGGCAAGGATTTCTTGCAAGCGTTTTGAAGGAATTCTGGAGTGGAATACCTTTAGCTGTCTTCAGCTGGTCTTCATCTTCCTCATAGAAATCCCAGAGAATGTGGACAGCTTCCTTTGCATCTGAGTTTGGGGTGCTTACCCAGTTGGCACGTACTGTTAATGAGGGGAAGGACCGAATGATTCTGTCGGTGGAACTTCCAGCGTTGCCCCCCTTGAATCTCCTAATAAGCTCCTCAGTCATAGCATCTAGAAATGTGTAGTACACACTAGTCTTGAAGTATGCCTGCACAGACTAAAACTGATCCCTCAATTGAGACGCTGTTGGGCTGTGTTGGAAACGCACTGGTACTTTCCGTTTCGTCTCCTGACCATGCACCTATAATAGGTACTGGAATGTTGAGGCTCTCTGCCTTCTTTGATGCGCCTCCAAATATTTCCTCAAACTTCTTCTCCAACTTCATTGCATGTGTGAAACACACCATCAATCTGGCAGGGGCTCATGCGGTCTTTGCAGAATTAGAACTCAAATGCAGTTGTCACGCATTACAACACACTTTTAATTGAGAATTGATGCCATGGGCAAATGTAAAAACTAAAATATAAAATTAGAAGAAATAGAAAAAAATGTGTTGCAAAAAGGGCACTTAGCTAGTCACAGGGTAAAAGGGCAGGTGCTTGAGCACCACCTGGGTTCTATCTGTGCACGTGCCTGCAGAGGTGAGTTGAATGTTGATACCAACAATGGATGGGGACAGTCTCAGAGGCAGAGGAGGGAGAGTATGTGTAAGAGGTGGTAGATGGGGAGGAAGAGGATGACATAATTGGCCAACGTGCCACTGTGGAAGTTCCTGGTCAGATGGTGGCAACGTGACCCTTTGTGCAGCCATAAGTAATCGTGGGGTTCTCCACTGTCATGCCACCTTGGGGGTCATATGACACCTAACACCTAACATCTTCTTACATTTTTGTGTGGTCTTTGGAATCTTTTGTCTTTATTGTCACAGCCCGGCTCTTAGACTGCGACAAAGATGGGAGACCAGATGAGTTTGCTATTTTGCCCAAGCACATTTATTTACAAAATGACAAAGAGCAACGAAATAACGTGGTAGTCCGCACTCAGCTCATGAGCAAAAGGGACGAGCCTCCGCCCCTCACCAAGATTATGACGAGCCTCTGCCCCTCCCCAGGATCCTTCAACACAAAGAAGAACACAAAATCACAGACGCATCTAGTGGGACGGAGGCATGGACGGATTAATGCACGGGCTGACGGAGCCCGGGCCCCAGGGCCCCGCCCTTCTGGGGGCCCCCAAGATTAGCGAAATTACGTCCTGTGAAATCCGCCCAATGATTACCCCTTCTATAAATAATCATTACAAGAGGTAATGTCGATTACCAGGGTTTATATAAGACATGATTTCACTAGAATTCTCAATCATGGTGGCAAAACATTTGTTTCCAATTGTATGCCAAAAATATTCCTGTATTATTTCATATATGGATTCATTAGCACCAATGTACAATTAAATGTTATAGGCTACACATACAAACAAAAACAAAAATCATTAAAAAATTAAAATAAATTGCATCATGGGTCAATAGATTTGCTCTTGACGATCATGATTCACATTCAAGTACGTAGCTACGTCATTGTAGGCTATACAAAAAACAAAAAT
The DNA here is from genome assembly GCF_029633865.1 of Lampris incognitus. Classification (NCBI taxonomy): domain Eukaryota; kingdom Metazoa; phylum Chordata; class Actinopteri; order Lampriformes; family Lampridae; genus Lampris; species Lampris incognitus. The sequence continues at coordinate 118,582,489 of NC_079212.1, forward strand.
GGAGAAGAGGCATTATGCTAGTGGGTTCCTTAAAAGAAAAACAAAACAGGAAAAAGTTGAAAGACAGGCGTCCGAGTTGCAAAAGATCCCAAAATTTGATAGATTTTTTTAAAAAGAAAGAAACTCAAACTCCGGATAAGGATGAACAAGAAGCGCTACTATTGCCAAGCGTTAGCAACTGTGATGAAGCTAGCAACGTTACGCCTACTGAAGATGAGCTAACGTTAACCGCAACCGCCATGAATGGACAGCAGCAGTATTTGGATAAAAGTGGCTGCTCATCAGCAGGCGAGCTAACTGTCGCCACGTTCGGGGGGTTACTGCAGCAAGAGCAACCGCCAAGCCCAACCGTGGAGAAAAACGGTGATGACTAGCATGACGACAATCGCAAACAATATATCAGCGATCCTGGGGAGTGGGGTGAGAAGATTAGTGAACATTTAATGTGTTGTTTGCTTCAGAAGGGTCCGACGTGTCGGGGTCCTGCATCACCCTGTCGGGGTTTATTTCGTAATAATAACCGGCTCACTGTACATTATTCCTTACATATTCAATGCATTCTGGGAGGTAACGTTAACGTGACGTTTGCGCGCCTTAGCAGTTAGTGCTGGTGACGGGTGAAATAATAATAACAACAACAACAATAATGATAATAATAATAATAATGTAACGTTTTGTAGGTCCTTTAATAATATCACATGCGTTGCGTTGTTTCCGGTGATTACTGTAAGTCACATGACTAATCAAAACTGCTTGGTGAAATTGCATTCAGACTCTCTGGTGTTGTTATAGGGGGGCCTCGTGAATTATTGTGCCCCGGGCCCCAGATTGGTTTAATCCGTCCCTGGACGGAGGGGTCGTCACCCCCCCCCCATGAAAACGGGATTCCACAGCTACTTCAAAAATCAAAATAGTAAATAGACATTACTTTACAGCTTAACTGCTCTTAACCATATACATGTTCTGTACAGACCGATTCTTAAAGAGTCTCCCCCAGCCAACCAACTACACCCTGCAACCCAGCAACCCCGGCGCCTGGAGAAGCATTTAAGAGTGACAAAGAGAGATAGAAGGCCAGAGAGGTTACACGTTATCGAGTACAGTACAACTTATGAGCAGGGTGTGCTTAACAATGCTCTTGACAAAGCAAAATCTGTCAAAGGAGCTACCACAGTCAAAAAGTTTTTACAAAAGCAGCGGTAGTAACCCACAAGACCCAGAAAACGCTGAAGTTCCTTCTTGGTTGTTGGCACTGGATACTGCTCAATTGCAGTCACTTTTGCCTGTACCGGACACACGGTCCCCTGCCCGACTACCTTACCAAGGTAGGTGACGGTGGCCTTAGCAAACTCACACTTTGCCAAGTTCACTGTCAGGCGTGCATCACCCAGACGATCGAACAGCTTTCTATCAGACTTATCAACCAGCAAACAAGGTGACGCCCAGCTGGAAAACGAAGGTTCTGCTGTACCGTTCTCAAGCATATATTTTATCTCTGCGTCCATCAGTTTTCTTTTTTCCTCTGACACCCGGTAAAAATGCTGGCGGATTGGCTGTGCCTCGCCTACATCAATATCATGCTCTACCAAATGCATACGCCTTGGTCTATCAGCAGTAATGGAACGCAGCGGATATGCAGCCGGATACCTTGTGCTCTGACACATCACTGTAAGCAAATATGTGCTACCAGACTTCGAGTGAGGTCAACTGACATGTACGACATATTCTAATATACCTGGACACATCCCTCTTCACACGAGAACAGAAAAAATACCGCAGAATACAGTCATAGGTCTTACAGACCCCCCAGATGTCCGGACTGATCATGAGATGTTTTCAGCGCTTCATCACGAAACTTGGAAGGAGCAACAATCTGAAAAACGGGATCACCAACAAAGTTTTCCCCATGTGGCACCCATTTCCTCAACAACAGGTTGTTCTGCAGCAATTAACCACCCGCAGCACTCCTCCCATCATCAACGCTGAGAACTCCATCAAACAACTGACTCAGCGAGGGATCAGCTCTCTGCTCCCTCACCAGGTCACTATGAGAAACAGACAAAAGAGAATCAGGAATAACCACAGAGAATGCCCCACTCTTCTCTGCTACATTGTGCTCAGGTACAGGCTCAGGCTCCACCTCCGCACGGCGCATATCCCGTGTCATCCGCACACACTGTAAATACGTCATTGAAACACTGAGCACTCACATCTGGCTTCCCTATAACAGATGGTAAAGACGTTACTCGTGGGGGGGGTGGACTATCGGCCCACACACAGCTACCAGCCAGATCATTCCCCAAAATTATGTCCACACCCTCAATTGGCAGTGCAGGATGGACGCCCATGCCAACCTCACCTTGGACCAAACCACGGATAAGCACCAGCCTATGCAGTGGAACAGGCAGCACAGTTAACCCCATCCCCTGCATCAAAACATAATCTCGCATATTGGTGCCCCTAGAAAAAAGGCAACACAAAGCTCACGATGTATGAATCAAAAGCCCCAGTATCTCAGAATTTTTACCGGCATGGTGACATCACTCCCCACCAGTGACACGCAGCCGTCAGACACAAATGCAGAGAAATCTGACTCCTCCAACTTACAGCTTGCCTCAGCTCTCACCTGGTGACAAGGAGAAATTACAGGACTGGTATGTTGCACTGAAACAGCACATGCAGCAGACCTCCCCGGCGCTCCACTATTCCCAAGTTTAGGATAGTCAGCTCTCCAATGTCCCCTGCCTTTACAATAATTGCAAATTTTGGTTGCGTCAACATACATCTGATCCCGTGTAGCCCGTTCTGGCCTACTCAGGCGAGGACTAGTTCTTTCCTCCCACTTACCTGCTACACAAAACCTGCTGCCATCATCACGAGCATCACGAGCATAATGCTCACGGTCACCCCTGTGCGTCAGCACATACTCATCTGCCAGCTTAGCTGCCGCCACATCACTCTGCACCTTATGTTCGTTGATATAGTATACAGCAATGTGCCTCAGAACAGAATTTTGGACTGCTCCAGAACGACCAAATCACACAAAGCATCTTACGTATTAACTTTCAAAGCTGCACACCATCGACTAAAATGGTTAACCAGCTCCCTGGTGAACTCAACATGCATCTGCTTCCCAGACTTCTCCCATGTCCGAAACCTCTGGCGGTATGCCTCAGGCACCAAGTTGTAAGCCCTCAACACTGCAATCTTGACCGTTGCATAAACTTTACTGTCAGCCACAGAGAGCAGAATAAGCCTCCCGCGCTTTACCCGTTAGCACACACTGCAAAAATAGTGTGCGGTCAGAGTCTGACCACTCTCTACTCTCGGCTACACGCTCAAAAAGGGAGAAAAACATATCTGGGTCTCGTTCGCAAAACTGAGGAACCAACTGCAGATTACTGGCAACATCAAAAGAACCAGAGGTACTGTTAGAACTACCAGGAACAGGAAAAGAGGCATGGCCTGCACCGGTAAGAGATGCAGTCGAATTTAACCTCCACTCCTCCACCTCAAGTCTTTTAATTTCTGCCTCCCTCATCAATTTCTCAGTTTGTAACAAAACAGAAGCAGCTCTTTCCTCTGCTCAAAAGTTAAACCAGCCTCACCAGGGCCAGGCGCAGTGAAAGTTTCCAGCCCAGGACCAACAGCATACAACTTGGGTGTAGCAACTCCCAGTTCAGTCAAGTTAGCTTTAATAATAGCTTTAACGTTCTCCTTCCTTCTCTTACTACTGACTTCCAATTTAAAATGCTCTGCGATTTTCAACAACTGCTCCCATGAACAGTGCTCCAAAAACTCCTCCGACGGAGGTCTCAAAAAATCCTCCATACTAGCCATAACTTAACACAATTTACCTGCCCAAACCATGTCAAAACTGCCTATGCAACAAAAACAGGTTACAAATCCTACCAGCAGCACACTGAGCTCACACAGCCCCAATGCACAGCCCAAAATTATCACCGCAGCACCGTCCCTCTAACTGCCTATCCAGAGTCTAACTAAGCTCCCCCCTAGACTTCAGGTGCTACTTGTGGTGGGTACTTACGCACTTAAACCCAATGCATAAAAGCCTGGTGAAGCAACCATAAAATGTTGACCCACCTGCAGCTTTGGACATGCCCCTGAGACAACTGCTCCAACCACGTTCTCACCACACTAACAACCCCCCAAACGAATTCCAAAGGGAACCCGCTCTTAAGCCTAACCAGGGGCAGAACAACGGCAATTTACTTCGGTGTGCCCAGGGCCGACAGAACCCAATGCCACAAAAACACCAACATATCCAGCGTGGTGACACAAACACACACTCCTCAGAACAAATCAGCGGCTCCTTACCCAGTATAGCTGCTTACATTAACTCAAAACAACAAATAACCACTTACCACACTTGTCAATGTCTCCCAACAACAGACTGCGCAACTCATTCTCCAAAACGAGGCACCCAGCTTACTACGCTACAGCTGACCTGACATCACATCAATACGGGATCAACAAAGGACGAGCCCCCATATGACACAACCCGGCTGGTAGGCTGCAACAAAGATGGGAGACCAAACGAGTTTGCAATTTTGCCCAAGCACTTTTATTTACAAAACGACAAAGAGCAACGAAATAATTTGGTAGTCCGCACTCAGCTCATTAGCAAAAGGGACAAGCCTCCGCCCCTCACCAGGATCCTGCAAGACAAAGAAGAACACAAAATCTGACCTGCCCTAGTGGGGCAGAGCGGTCGTCACATTATGCATGCTCAATAATCCAGGTAAGAAAATCAAAATGACTTCTTCAGTCAGTTGATACTGAACAGGTCACTTAGATGGTGATGAAATGTTTCTTTCTCAATAAACGTTGTGTCCAGATGAACTAATTTATCTTTCCTTGATTTGGGATGTTTTGTTTGAGTATGAGCAGCAGGATCGTGAGCAGGCAGGGCATCCTGTGTATGTCATGGTTTGGGATGTCAGTTTTCCAATGGTGTCTGGGTATGGGAGTGGTTCAACATCAACCAGCGATTCATAATAAATTATTGCCTTCCACCATACTCCCCTTTCCTCAACTCAATAGCAAAGTTTATCTCTGCATGGAGGTGGAAGGTCTATGACTGAAACCCCTATACCAGAGAAAATCTCCAACAGACAATAGACTTGGCCTGTAGTGACATATAGGTGTGGAGTCTTATCAAGGCTGGATCCGGCACACCAGAGTGTTTTTCCCCCGTTGCTTGGCAAAAGAGAACATTGCCTGTGATGTGGATGTAGTCCTCTGGCCTGACCCAGCACAAAGCTGTGATATTGAGGCAGTATGAATCTCTCATTGACTTTGATTGTGCAGTTGCACAACATTTTACACTGTACTGTAATGTGCTTTTCATTTAGATTTCTTTCTTTTTCCTTTGGCCATTTGTAGTACTATACATTTATACAATTGCTGAATACTGCAGACATACTGTATTACTTGTAGTACTTACAGTATACAATTTGTTCACTGTACTAAGTTGTGGATATACATATTTTTATGAAAATGCAAAATGTTTTTATTATACATAAGCTTTTTTTTTTTTTTTACCTAGCAGCACGAATTCACATTTACAGCGGCCTCACCCAGTACCGGTGTGGGAAGATTGCGGCGTGAACTTACGTTTGCAGTGGCCTCACCCAGTACCGTCCATGCAGTGTCTTTGTCCACGTCTGCATCTGAGTTTGTCTTCATTTGAGGCTGGGAGAGCTGACGTTGGATCGGCTGGGAGAGCTTGGTCTGCTGCATCCTGTGGGCCCAGGGCCCACGGCCCTGCCCAGGGCTGCACCCAAAGAGGAAATACCAAGGGTGGTCTGATAGGACACCAAAGTGGGGCAGGCTAAACTAACTGCTATCCCATGCAGACTGGCAGTTCCGATAACACCAAGGGTGGTCTGGCAGTGGCCTCGCCTAGCATTGACTGTATGTTTGGTGTCGTTGTGTAAAATGTGGGGAGGTGTGTCGAAGGTGTCTGGCTGGGAGAGCTGGCATTGGATTAGCTGGGGGAGCCTGGTCTGCTGTGTCTGGTGGGCCCAGGGACCACAGCCCTGCCTGGAGCTGTGCCTGAGGAGGAAACACCAAGGGCGGTCTGACAGGACGCGGAAGCGGGGCAGGCTAAGTTAACTGCTAGCCCATGCAGACCGGCAGTTCCGATAATACCGAGCTTGGTGGCAGCAGCCTTGCCTAGCGTTAACTGTGTTTTTGGTGTGGTCGTGTGGAGTGCAGGGAGATGTGTCAAAGGAGTCTGGCTGAGAGAGCTGGCGTGGGATTGGCTGGGGGAGCTTGATCTGCTGCGTCCAGTGGGCCTAAGGACCATGGCCCTACCTGGAGCTGCACCCGAGGAAGAAACACTGAGGGTGGTCTGACAGGACGCAGAAGTGGGGCAGGCTAAGCTAACTGCTAGGCCATGCAGACCGGTAGTTCCGACAGTCATCCTGGCTGGTTCTCTTAGACAGTGATTTTTTTTTTTTTTGTAGTTTGATGTATGTGTTCTTGCAGTTTTTAGATGTGTGTTTTTGTCTTTATGTTGCATTGATGTGGGCTGCAGGAAACGATGTTTCGTAAATGAAATGACAAAGTGTTCCTGATTCCTGATTTGTAGCTACATGCTCTGAACGCTGTTTTTTGTTTTTTTTTATGTAGTGTGTAATGAATGCTCAGTAGTGTTTATATATTGACTGGCTGTGTGTATGATCTGAAAGCATTGTTTAATGTTGAGCACAGATAAAATTGTTTTGAGGTGATTGTTTGATTTTGCCAGAAGAGTCCAAGGTTTTGTGAATGTAGTTTGAAGATTGGGTTTTGTGTTTATAGTTTTGAGAAAAGGGTGGAACATTTCAAGAAATGTGTCTTAACAATTGTTAAAAACTGCAAGATGGGTTGGTTGACTTCATGCTAGAAATGGTTGCACAAGCACTTGAAGCACAATCACCTCATCTTATATTTTAATTTTCCAAAGTGCCTACAAACAAACTAACCTTGATTTCACCTGTGATCCCCCCCCCCCCCGGCTCGCTTTGTGAAAAACCCATTGTGCGGATGGAAAAAATTGACATGTTTTCAGTGCTTTTCAATGGGCAAGCGTCCACGCTGCTGGATGTGTGTCAAACATGTGTGCCATTGTCATTTACTTGGTAGCTCTCTTTTTTTAGGGCATTGATAAGCACACTTGTGGAAAAACAGTCCCCCAAGTCTAATTATTTTGCGTTGTTTCTCAGTTTAAAATTGAAATGGCATAGGGGTAAATTGCCACTTTTATTTTGAAAATTTCACTCAATAAGATGACAAACTGGCCCAGTGCTTTATCAGGAATGACATCAGTATAAATTGAATGGCTAATGAAAACTGACATCGGGGTTCAATCAGTATTCATGAATATGTCATGTAGCTGTCATGAAGCTATTGTTTAGGTATTACAAACGTGCTGTAAATTGGGAGCGCCTGTTGACTGCAACCATTTTCTATGAGTGGCTTTACTTTTATGTTAACTGGAATTTCAGAAGTGGACATTTCTGATTTTTTTCCCCCCACCCTTTTTCTCACCAGTTGTACTTGGCCAATTAACCCTCTCTTCCGAGCCATCCCAGTCACTGCTGCACCCCCTCTGCCGATCTAGGGAGTGCTGCAGACTACCACATGCCTCCTCCGATACATGTGGAGTCGCCAGCCACTTCTTTTCACCTGACAGTGAGGAGTTTCGCCAGGAGGACATAGGGCATGGGAAGATCGCGCTATTCCTCCCAGTTCCCCCTCCCCCCGAACAGGCACCCCGACCAACCAAAGGAGGGGCTAGTGCAGCGACCAGGACAAATACCCACATCAGGCTTCCCACCCGCAGACATGGCCAATTGTGTCTGTAGGGACACCCGACCAAGCCGGAGGTAACACGGGGATTCGAACCAGCGATCCCTGTGTTGGTAGGTCTGTGAATTTTCTCATTCATCCAGGTCATGGTTATCCAAAGGAGTTGAATCAAGTGCAACTGGACTTGGTATATATCCGTGAAGACGTTCCGCCTCTCATCCAAGAGGCTTCCTCAGTTCGTGCCTTTCTGACTAGACCAAGCTAGTCTGACTGGCTGGTGATGAGACTCAGAATTTATCCTCTTTGGAGTCGTCGTCAGGGGTATAGATGTCCATGGCTCTTTGTGTTCCGATGTTTACCAACGCCCGTCGCTAACAGAGCCATAGATATGAGTGACTCTTTTGTGTACCGATGTTTGGCCGCGCTCGTCGTTATCGGCGCTATTGATTTGCATTTGTTTAGCAGCGACGGTCGTTGGGGGTGTTAGTTCGACTTCATTATTCAGTGGTCATGAGAGTCGTTGGAGCCGTTAGTGACTGACTGTTGTTCTTGGAGGCTAGGCTTCTTGAGTCTCCTGGGTAGAGATGAAAGGACGGCATTGTAAGTGGGAGATAGGTGGTGTCGCAGACCTCCCCCTCTGTTGAGGGATGGTTTTTCCAGGTTCACATAGATGGCTTCCTTCAACCCTCTTTCAAACCATCTATCTTATCTGTCCAAAATGTGTATGTTGCTGTCCTCGAAGGAGTGTGTGTTCTCCTTTAGGTGTAGATAGACTGCTGAGTCTTGTCCTGACGAGTTTGGCCTTCTGTTTTGGGCCATCCGTTTGTGTAGTGGTTGTTTGGTTTCTCCTATGTATAGGTCAGTGCAATCCTCATTGCATTGTACAGCATACACCAGATTGCTTTTCCGGGTGTGTGGTACACGGTCTTTGGGATGAACCAGTCTTTGTCAGAGTGTGTTGCTGGGTTTGAAGTATACCGGGATGCAGTGTTTGTTGAAAATTCTCCCGAGTTCCTCGGAGACCCCAGAAACATACGGGATGACTGTGCTATTCCTTCTGTTCCTTTTCTCCTCGTCGCTCACCTGGTTGGTCTTTTTGGAACGTGTTGCAGTTTTCACAAAGGTCCAACTGGGGTAGCCGCAGGTTTTTAAAGCTCCCCTCAGGTGTTTGTGTTCTTCTCGTTGGGCCTGAGTGCTGCTGGGCACATTGTCAGCTCTGTGTTGCAGAGTTCTGATGACGCCCAGTTTGTGTTCCAGAGGGTGGTGTGAGTCGAAAAGTAGATATTGGTCTGTGTGTGTAGGCTTCCTGTAAACCCCAATGTGGAGGCTCCTGTCTTCCCCAATGTGGATGTCACAGTCCAAGAAGGGCAAACTGTTGTTCTTTACATCTTCCCTTGTGAACTTAATGTTCTTGTCCACTGAGCTGATGTGTTTGGTAAACGCTTGCACCGCTTGTGTTTGGATTTTGACCCATGTGTCGTCCATATATCTGAACCAGTGGCTGTGTTGGTAGGGAACAGAATAGACTGCCACACTACCCAGACACTGATTTGTGATTTTTGTTGCTGATGTGCTGACAACGGGTTTAAATGCGGGGCTGTGCTACTTGTTTAGAACCAGGCATTTCTTTATGATCCGTTTCTTTCCTGTGCTCTCGTGCTATGATTAAGCACTTTAGATTTAGTACTTATTTTCAAACATAGTATACTTTCAAATGCTAAAATTGACTTCTTTCCACAAAATAGCTTTCCCTCCAGTGCTGAAAACAATACATTCACATACCAACATTCTACCACAGCAAAGATCTGCTGTCCACATTCAGGGAATTTTGGGCTAAATCCCAAAACTATCATTTGGCTTGGCTGGCCTTTGTATGCAACCAGTTGCTACTGCCTTCACTCTTTGTAGTTGTGAACCAGAAACAAATTTACACTCCTTATGGATCCAGTCACCAGGAATTACCAAGATAGACAATATATAAACAGCTATTTCCGTCAGAAGGTGTGCACATACCTGTTTCACATTAAGTCTTTAAAAGTTATGGGTATCTTAAGTGTGTCAGATGTAGCAAGGCAGCTCTTCCTCAGTGCCACACATAGTCCACATTGATTACACATGCTCGGCATGATAAAATAAGATTGCTGCTAAAGTTATTCGGACACGTGAGAAACATTACAGTGAGGAGATTTGATGAAGCTCCAGATAGGGCTTCAATGAGGACATTGCACAAGATGTTTCACAGTACATCCACTGAACGCATTCAATTATAGCGTGATTGAGGCGCAGCTCCTTGGTCGCCAACATATATACAAATTACTTGTTCTGTTCCTCATTGTGTTGATGGGGCACTGCACTGTATGCATAAAGGTGCGATGTAAAGTGCAGCCAGAGTAAACTGTGTCGTGATTGCGCCGAGCTGAAACGATTCCATCTGAGCAGATCTCAAGTCCCCATACTTTCTAAAGTCAGTATTCAGTTAAAGTGCAAATCTACATCATACTTTAGTTGTGAAATGGTTTGACATGAGAAAACTACATCACCCATACATAAAATATCATGCTGCTATCAAAGAAGGTTGAATCAGTTCATCTGGATACAACGTTTATTGACAGATACATTTCGTCACTCAACTAAGTGACATCTTAGTATTACTAAGATGCCACTTGAGATCTTACTATTCACAGACAATTTAGTCACACCCATATGGCCTTTGAATAGTACACATGGCCTTTGAAACTCTAGTTAATGGTCACACCCATATTTGCATATGATCGTTGGTTTCAGTCATTATGCTGTATTGTTTATAAGGAGTCAGTTTAGACTGAAGAGGTCGCTTAGATGAGTGACGAGATGTATCTGTCAATAAACATTGTATCCAGATGAACTGATTCAACTTTCTTTGATTTTCTTACCTGGATTATTGAGCATACATCAACATATCATGCTGCTACTTATTTTATTTATATTTTTTACTTCCTTGTAATGCATTTTATGTTTTCATAGCCTTCACGGTGGCGAGCGTTATCTTATAACTGGGACTTGGTCAAATGTGTCACTGAATGTCTTTTGTCAACACAACATTCAATGTGCATAAAAACATTAGTTGGTGAAGCATCCAGTCCACATCAGATGTGAGTGTAGCAAAAAAGAATAAAATAGTTTTCTGGCTGTTCTCTCCAGGGAAGACTATATTTGATCTTTCTTAAAGTCCATGGCCTTCTTAAATGCATGTACCACCACTCGCTACACGCCAGTGGCGGGGACTTTGGTTGGGTCACATTAAAAGGCACAATACAGAGGGAGTGTAAGTCATACATTTATGAGTTTAAGATTTCCTGTCATTAGGGAATAGTCTGACTGGAGCTGTCCAAAGCCACCGCTCCACTCCATGCCAAAACATTACTGATAGTTCTGAGAGGACTGCCCCCTCTGTCATGCAACCTGAATGACATCAGTGAGGAAAATGGTAGTTGTTTCTTTCCTATGAGCACAAAATAGGTCACTTTACATGGCATGCCTCATCCCCCCCCCCCTCCATTTTTCATTCCTTGAAAATTCACCACACAAAAACCAATGACAAACTCTAGTAAATTAAGTATGCTGGAGACATCTTCACCACACTCAATCGGAGCCAAGTCTTGTGCAAAATTTGTTAATTTTCTGGAGAAATTAAAGCGGCGAAGGTAAATAAATAAACAATTCAATTTCTCCAAAGAGTTCATTCTTCCACATTTCAAACAAAACAGCAGCTAATTATAGCCTTAAGCCAGACGCTTTGATGCATTTTCCCCCAGCAGGAATCTCTGCTTTTCTTTTCCTGGAAGTGTTTTTCTTTAGGTCCTGAGGTAAACTGCCTGGTGGTGCACAGCAGGTTCTGATCATATGGACCCTAAAGAATACACACACAGTGGACTTTGTGTGTGTGTTTGTGCGTGTCTGTATGCGAGAGAAAGAGAGGTGAGGGGAAAATGAGAAATCATCAACCTTAACCCACACAATGATGGTTCCCCTTGTAAAATAGCATGAGTGAATGCTTACACAGCCCATGAATAAAAGGGGCCAGACGTTGTGTTGATTCTCCAAATTGAAGGTCTCTCCACTGGATAGAGAGTGACCACAACTGAGCTCATTTTTGACATCTTGTAGGAAATATGCGCCTCTGTTGCCAAATAATACCTTTCTTGTAAAAAGTCTGGATTCATGACAGTGGCATTTCATGTCTACCGTTGGCAGCTGGTTCTGTACATCAACAGAGAACCACCCTGGGTGTTAGTGTACTGTTGCTCAGCCTGTCACCGGCACAACACAGCTCCTTTTGCACGGAAATGCACGGTGTAAACTCGTCCTCCCACTAGGCCGTCTTGGAGGAGAGGGTCACGCATGTGGGCGTAAAAGCGGAGTATACCCTGGGTGCTGTTTTTTCCTCTTGGCACCCTCTCCAGTTTCTCTTCCAGCTCATACCCCAGGCAGGGCTCCAGGTTGTCTCACCTTTGGGTGGAGAAGTGTGAATGGTAGAGGGAGGGGGAGAAAATTGGGGGAGGGGGTTGTCCATTGAGCGTCCACTGACCAGAAAAACTGCAGTTGTGTGTCCGTATACGAGATTGATACAGCCTCTTCTATGGCAAGGGGCACAACACACTTTCTTATCGAAGTTGGCCGGGGCTACCTATGACATCCAGGGTTGCGGGGTCTAATTGTTTTTACTGATTCTCCCTGGTGTAGTGCCTCATCCATATATGAGAGGCTCCTTGTCTCCATGGACCACGCTCATGTGTTTCCCATCAGGGAAGTCTGTGGTTACCTTCTTGATTTTGCTGGACTGGAAAAACATAGCTAATATGGTGTGATCTGGAAAAAGCTTTGATGCAGGGGCTTTACAAATAAACCTCCGAATGCCATATGGTTTACATTCATCTCTTAATTTATTTCCTATAAATGTCTATTGAATATTCTGTGGAGCCAACATGTGTGCAACCAGACTTGGAAAACAGAAGGCCGAGGAGAGCAGTTTGTGGCAAAGTGTGATTATTTTGGTTCCCTCTTTTTTTTTTTTTTTTTTGCTCCTCTGATTTCTGCATGATAGCCGAGAAACACTCAAATCATTCCAGAACAAGCAAAAAAGCAAACATGCAAACAATCCCCTTCTGATCTACGTAATTCCCAGCTTTTCCGACAGTGGCGGGCGTCGACGAAAGATTCCACTTAAAGGGCAATTATAAACATAATAATTTTAAGGTTCACTGTGGCCTATCATCTAACAGACTTGAACTTGAATATTGGGTTACCGCGGGCCGAAGCCCTCGAACTAACAGACAGCAGGCACCCAACGGTGGAGGATATGGAAGTGAGGTTTTCCAAATGTTGCAGAGTTTCCTATGATGTGTTCCAAGCTTCCCAGAGGCGAGACGAGCCATGACGTTTCCAATCAACGTCTCTGAACAACAACAGCCTCTGCGGGTACGGGTTTTCAAAAGCATGTTTTTTCATCGCAAGTTATTATTTTATTTTTTTCACCCATCTATGAGAAATTCTGAGGAACAGAACATGTCAAACATGCATTTGTTTCACCGCTGCAGTCGAATGTGCTAACACCAGTACATTAATAACAGACTAATTTTCCACTTGCTTGACCTTATCCTCCATGATGTGCTTAATCTCCGCAGCTGTGTGAAAATAAGAACTTCCAGGAAGTGGCCCATGTGTTTCGCCTGCTACCCACTTGTATCCCAGCAATATAAGATATGATAAACGTAGTGGGTCACGAGCTGAAAAAGGAACAAATGTCATTGCATCATGCACAAGGTTTGGTTTCAATATGTCTGAATGAAAATGTTAAAGCGGTTGATATAGATTTAACAAAGAAAAAGAAAAGAAATGCCTCCGGCAGAACAACAGCATTTAAAAAAGAAAAAACAATACATAATGTGTTTTGAGGATCATCTATAATGAGTGCACATATGGGGTAGGACAGTAGGAATTAAGACACCTAACCCCCTGCAACACTTGCAACACGCACACACACACACACACACACACACACACACACACACACACACACACACACACACACACACACACACACACACACACACACACACACACACACACTGCCTTTTTGACATATACGTGACCAGCCAGTGAATGGGGTGTGTTGGCTATTAAAGGACGCATTATGACTTGCAACATTTGATACTTAAGAATACATAGGAAATGAGTAATGGTCTGAATATTAATGCATATCTCTTTGTTCCCCCGAACACATTTTAGATTGAGATAGTGCAGACCTGTATTTACTTGCAGTGTGTGAGAGGAGGAAAGGCTATAATCACTGATTGAAATGGAAATGCGAGGCAGCTGACTAAAGTAGCACTGCTGGCGAGTGCATGGAGTGGAGATATGAATTACAATCTCCCTGACAAAGATTTCTCATCGGACATTATGTAAATGGACCTATAAGTGAGCAGTAGTATTTTAAACAAAAATCGATGCAGGGGGTGATAAGTGAGAGGGGAGGATGGCTGGCAGTTGAAGATCTGAATATCCGTAGTTATTTCAGATTCAGGCCCAACAATCTGATAACACAAAGAACATGCAAAATGTATTCATTTCATAAATACCCTGCTTGTTAACAGAAGACATATTCCAACATGCGCTATGCAATGTTAACAAACCACCACAGTTGTTTTTTTTTAAATTATATATACTGGGTTTCTGTAATTATATTTTGCTTTTTTTTATAACTTGAATATCAGTAGAGACATAAATTTGGTGTATCAACTAACCCGGAGCACACGGCAAAAAAAAAAAAAATCTTCAAAGGCCGAACTAAAATTACATCAATGGAGAATAATGGTTGAGAGTTTTATCGCTTTCTTTCTCTCTTTTGAAATGCAACGGCCTTGACAGGGAGGATTAATTGGGGTGGGCCAGTGACAGGCCCGGTCTGCACCGAGCCCAGTTCTCCAACTGTAAACAATAGGGGTGTGGATTAGTTTGGAAACAATGTGTTTATTTAAAAGGCCTGCTTCCTGTATGGACTCAGCGAGTCTCCCATTAATTTTATTGGCGGCAGCTCCAGTTTTGAAAATCATTGTTGAGAAGGAAAAAATACAAAACAAAACAAAAAGTGCACTGTTTGCATCTGTGGTTGCTTCCTGCGTGAAAGAATAAGTCTTTTCAAATCAAGGCATGCTATTTCTCCTTCTACATTCTCAGGCGTTCTGATTTCAAGTTGAAATGGAATGGGAGAAAGTGAACAAGAAATTACTTAGATGCTTTTGTTTTGACCTCAAAATGCATACAATCATTTTGGCAATTTCTCCAGTTTACAGATGTCACTTTCATAAAAAAAAGGAGAGAGAGAGAGAGAGAGAGAGAGAGAGAGAGAGAGAGAGAGAGAGAGAGAGAGAGAGAGAGAGAGAGAGAGAGAGAGAGAGAGAGAGAGATAGATAGATAGATAGATAGATAGATATGTTCCGCCATGCACAAAATGCCATGAGCAGTCTGCAAAATCTGCCTCAAGGGCTGAGATTCAGTGAGGGCCTGGGAGAGCCCAGAAGCTACTGCCCAAAGCCACATCCGGTCCAAAAGGAAGAGACTTGTGCTTTTTTCCTCAGGATAGACACAGATACTAATGAATAATCAATTGCCAATAAATTCACAGTATCTCGTGTCGTCACACTTAACTTATTCTCAAACTTGTTTTGCTTTGCTCACATTTTGTCCTAAAAGTTCATCATGGGATTGAGACCTGGGTCTTTTTTCAAAGTTTTTGCCATTGCACATATTGGTTATGATTTCATTTTACTAGCCAGCCTCATTATAGTGAGTTTGGATATGGGACCGCCTCTAGATTCAGCTTTGCAACAGTGTCATATGGGGCAACTGAACATGAGCATTAGCAACAAGTCCAATTCAACTCGATTACTAAACTACATGTTTGGAAGTGAAACTGAAAGTGTAAGTTAAAAGATATCGCCTGAAATCTCCATTATTGTTGATGGTCCTTCACATGTTGAGCTACTTCCTGCTTCCACATGCAGGAATAGCCATCTTACTTACCATAGGAAGTAGTAACCATCGATAAACTACCTGCCAGTGCAACTGAGAAGCATTAGAAGATGGGAAATCATGTACACATTCTGTCACACTGCTTTGTTGTTGTTGTTGTTGTTGTTGTTGTTTCTGCTGTTATTGTTGTTGTTGTTGCAGTAGCCCCATGTCCAAAATCTCTAAAATGCAGCCAGTGAATAAAAAAATAATAATATCATAACCAATGCACAATGGCAAAAACTACAAAAACAAGAGCCGGGTTGTAAAACAGAATTATCCTTTAAGGTAGCACAGTTCATCAGATGATTTAAAAAAAAAAACTTGCAAAGGTCCACCTCACTTTCCAAGCAGAAAACAAAACAAACTTCTGATATGTCATAATGCCAGTTTTGCAAAACGGACTATTTAGGAGTTCATTTCTGAGAGTGACAGATATATGAAGGGGATGAAATGGCATTAAGAATCTGCAGTGCAACCTAGCCCATCCAGACTTTGCTCACAGGGCATAGTGTAACAGGTAAACTCGGGGGAGGGTGGTTAAGCCTTAGTTAGGCATGTAAATCCCACCCTTTACAGGCAAAGCGCTCCAGTAGATCCCTGTCAATTTCCTGCAGCTGTGCTTGGGCGGATTTACATGAATACACTCTATCACTGGCGCTTAGCCTCCTGTGTTATACATTTATTCTCTTTTTGATTGGAAAAGGTTATTTTTTTCTTTTGCACTTTTTTTTTGTCTTCTCTTGAGAAAGCATAGTTTTATTTACAAGCCTCCCGGTATGGCATCTTTTGTAAATTGACTCCTCAGTTCTGTCCATGGCCAGGCACAAGAAGGTTAGCTGCCTGTTTTCTGATAAGCTGGCAGAACCTATCACCCCAGTGAGAAGATAGTGCTCTGTATTTCTGTCATGCTTTATCATGAGCTGGGGTGAAACTAAACCGGTGTTAAGCGAAAGTAGAGGGACCATTTCCCTGGATTACAGGCGTCAACTTTAATTTCAAAGACCAATGGTGTATTCAGGGTAGGTGCAAGCTTCGCTTGCCACAGATTGGCAGCAAGGCCCTGATAAGGACTCAGTTGCATTGTTTGCATTCACCATGGGGGCCTATTGATCACCGAGCCACTGGTTCATTTCATAAAAATACATTGAAAACGGTGTTAGAGCAGTAGTGTGCTTCCCCGTTCACCAGACACACTGTGCCCTGTGCCAACTTGTCTCCCCTTTGTGCCGTGGCGTGTAGACAACATAACACAGGAAGACAGGGCATTTGTCAGGAGTCATTAAGGAAGGGGGTTACAGCCATTTGTACGATCCAGTGTAATAAACCCATACTTTCTGGCTTTTCTCACAGTGCTTGCAAGGCACAGATAGGTTGCCACGGATGATTTTTGCAAAAAAATAAAATTCCATTAGTTTGCATCAAAGATGAGTTAAACGATAGTTTGAATTTAAGCATCTCCCAATGAAAAGGTGTTGTTTGCAGCATCATTCTAATACCAGTAGCATGGCTTCTTGCTGAGAGAAAGATCCACACCAATACAACAAACTTGTGATAAATTTATGTCTGCACAATTGTTTTTTTTTCCAAAACCGAATATATGAAAAGCATAATCACAACATGAGGGCTCTCTTGTTTTATTATCAGTGGCTGCTATTATTACAAAACTATTTCAAATGACATGTCACAAGGGAGCAAATATCATTTACAAACTACTAATGACTTGCAAACACTTCTCTAGCCTCCGGTGCAAAATAAGGCCTTTTTTCACAGTATGTGCTCAGCTCTCCATAGGGACACTATGGAGGGATACATCTTTTTGCTTCTGTTGGTGGAGAAAGAATAAAACAGAATGAACAAGGACACCTCTTCCAACAAGGGCCATAGCAGGGCAATAAGACATTAATTCTTAAAAATCATCCCATTTTAACATGCCATTGCTGTGGCTGTCTAATGGTTTTTAGCTGTGTGTTTGTTGCTAAAATTCAAATGAGTCACTAAAATATGTACATATTCTTTGCTGAGATGGATTAGGTTTTCAATATAAATAATTAACCAGGCATTATTATCATTACACTTTGCATCTTCTGTGGATCAAACTCACCTCACTGCTGGACTAGTGCTAATAATGAGTCATCAATAAAACATTTTCATCATGTCAGAAAGACACATCTGTAGATGCATGATCTAATTTTACATGGGCTCACTTGGTCATTAGTTCAGTATGGAGTGAATACCATGCTATGCAAAACATTGAGGAGGTTATAAAGGTGGTCTGATGTGGCCTGACAGTTGGTGCATCAAGCCAGTCCTTCATTAATGTTAATCACCTTGAAATTGTGAATAGCTAAATCAGAGCATCAATATGCAAATATTTTAAGCATTTTACTTTTTAATGGAAAAGGGTGTTTTTGTTTCTGGTGCTATCATCCGCATTATCGTTTTGTCTATGTTCCTGTCTCTTTAACCTCAGACCGTTCTGGATCAACACCGGACAGGACAGCATGGTAACACCTGCCCCGTTTTGAGTTAATATGATAAATATAAATAAATAAATAAATAAAAATAAGTCAATATGGGAATATTGAGCAGGATCCAGAAAAAAACAAAAAAAACTAAAAAAACTAAAAACAACACATCAATAAACTGCCCTTTGAATCACGAAACCTGTTTGAATGGAAGTATTCCCAAATTCTGCCAAATGAGGTGAGCTGTAATAAGAAACCAAAGAAAAGCACAGAGCAGGAGGATGGAGCGGTCTTTATTGCCATCCCTACGAAATGACTTAACACAAATTGTAACTAGTTAAGCACAGCAAAATAATATGATACCGTTGTCTCGGGCAGATTGGTATTATAATGTTAGCATGTGCAAATAATCACATTTCCCCCCTGATACAATTACATTATTTGTTCTGGTTGTATCATACACCAATAAAAGCAAACATCATATTAGGATTCATGACACTTTCTGCATTGTGTTATCAATATGTGGAAATAATTGTCTACTGAGAGATTAAATTGCATTATTGTGTATCTTTTTCATGCCTAATAAATAATGATGGATGGCTCTTATTTTCATCACCACCTGCAACCATTTTGTCTTCCCCCTGCAAGTTAAAAATGAGAGAATAAATAAAGAAATAAAGGGAGAGAGGGAAGAATCTAGATTTATATGAACCCGGGATATTTCTCACAAAAGCCTTTCTTTATTTCTGCGCCATATTGAACGTGCTTATCATCAACAACTTTCTGTATTTAATGACTGATTCATGTCTTAATAAGGAGACCAATTAGGACAAGAAAGTAGTGGAGGGGATGGGTGCACATGTTGTTGTGGATCATTGTTTCTATTTTGGATTTTTAACTAGAGTATATTTGTATTTAAAGCATTATTCTCCAGATTGATCACTGAAACGTCTTGGCATGTACACTGACGAACTGTACTTGTTTATGAGCAATAGGGATGTTAAATGTTTAATGGATATTTTGCATGGCATGGCAGTGTCGGTCAGCCTGTGTGGACCCATGCTGCAGTTCATCCCTTCTGCAGTAAATAATACTGAAGCTGGCCTGAGCTGTTGAAAAATGGTTTCCAATTGTGGCCAAATGATTCAGAGGTAGGTACATCCAGGTTGTGAATGGATCACGTGGGGATGCATGTCATTCAATTTTTTGCACAATTCACTTTCTTATCTCTGATTTCATTCTCTTTCTTAACTTACGGTTCAATAACCAACAGCTTTTGGGGGGGGGGGCTCCATGTTTGCTTGTTTGTTTCTTACCTTTTTAAGTTTACCAACCTTAGTCATCAACACACTTCCATGAAAGCCCTGTTGCATTTATTGGTGTGCTGCTATTTGGAGATAAAACAAGGTAAGGACATTACAGTCTCCCAGTTAATTGGCATCACAGAAAGAAACGCTGTTATAACTTCATAACTTCTTAAGTCATGCCTTGTGCACAGCTAGACATACAGCGTTGTGAAAATTTACATTTTAATGAAATATTTGAATAAGTACTTGAAATTCACTCTACCAGGCCTCCCAGTACTAAAATCAACATTTCATGTTTGTGTTTTGAATGGCAGCATCAGAGAAATTAGCATGCCAGTCATACAGATTAGGAGGCATCAGTGTAAAGTCACAGGCTTCCTCAATCAAGGTTCACTGCAGGTAAACACTAATCCATGACATGGTTAAATGATAGCTTTTTTTTTAATCCAAAAAAAAACCAAGTTGCATTAAATTTGCAGGAAATGAGAGAATTGGTGTGGGAGATGAGGAGAGTCTGCATATGCAACAGATCAAAAAAATCCAAGAGAGAAAGTGAAATGGGAACTTACCGGTGTAATAATGCACCGCACGTCTTTTGAATAGATATTTTGGATGAAGAACAAAGGCGCTGAGCTTTTCTGTCAGTGATGCCTTTAAATGAAAAACTTTTAAGTTAAAGTGTTGTGTGTGTGTGTGTGTGTGTGTGTGTGTCTGTTTGAATCAATGACTTGAGGGGTTGTGTGCTGTAGGATAATAGCTTACATTTACACTGACCCAAGGTGCAATTGTAAGAGCATTGACTGTTGGTACATCATTTAAAAAAGTAAAACAATGATATGTTTTTGTTGCTATGTTGCCCTAGTTTTAAGAACTGGATTCAAACTGATTTACATCTGCATCAAGGTAGTCTGTGAAAATCAAAGTGTTTACTTCTAATATGTTCTTTAATTCTTATATCAGTAAGAATGGTTTGGATTATATTTCTTCAGTTTGTGTCAGCCTGAAAGACGGTTTACGCGACCCTCAGTTGTATCTTTTGTTAATCACGTGCTCCTCGCCAGATCAAAAATCGATCATAATTTTCGGAGCCGCTTCGTTACGTCCGCTGACGTCCACTGATTCATTATGACACAAAGTGGGAGAGGGAAATGTAATAATTCATGTTGTTTTGCATCTCTTTAATTATTCAAACAAAACATTTCCTGCGTCGAGTAGTGAAGCAGAGCTGAAGTGCACGCAGTTCATGGTGGCCGCCTTGTTTGGGAACATCGCTGAAGCCACGAGGACAGGGCATGCGGTGCAGCTCCATAAACATCATCGTCGCTTTACCTAATTCCCAGTGCAGTAATGTGGCGGGAGGGGGGGTTGAAGGTACAACACGCTCAACAACAGTCACAGCAATCCCCCACATCTGCTGTAGTCTCAAAACATCGATGGGTTCGTTGTGTCTGCTGGCGTTTATCTCGTGTCGTATTGACTTGGGGAGATTACGTCCCTATGCGAGGCGAATCATTCTCGCAGGTCCGCAAGAGACGGGACGGGACACCGTTGGTATGTCTGTGCAGGGGGGAAAAGTGCATGGTTTGACTGATTGTGCGTCTGCATTTAGTGACTATATATCACAACATGTGCGTTGTGTTGTTTCTGCCCCCCCCCCAACGACTCGACTCCACTCCACTCCCCCACCCTAAACACACTTTTAACCGCAGCGAGGAGAAATCCAAGCATCTGCGCCATTTACTCATCCAGAGTAATTACGGTCGGCTACTTGCACGAGGGCTACTAAATGATGTGATAAGTACCTTTATACTTTCATCTTCCTTAGTTCTCTTTTAATTGCTCGGGCTCTCTTTGAAACTTAGCTGTGCTTTCTAATAAAGAAGAAAGCGGGCCCAGCTGTGTATTAATGCTGGTAATGTTGTGGCTGGGGCTGGCAGCGAGCGGGCCCGGCCTTGTTTAGAGTAGGGGGAGGGAGCACCCAGCCATGTCTTTTGAACAGCAGGTGGTAATTGAAACAAAACAAGGGCTGATTAGGGAAGCGTCTGGCAACCCATGATCCAAACAGCGTGCTGCCGAGGAGCCCAAACACAAGAGCCCTGGAATAAAGTGGTCATCATCTAATTAACAGAACACGTTTTAATTACCGAGTAAACCAAGCAGTGCAGTGTGTCAATTTAACTGATGTGGTAAGTGCCAGTTTACAATATCAGAAACAGACAAATAATTGGAATCTAATTACAAGCAGGTCTATTGCACACCAGTGCCTGCAGCCCATCCTAATAAACAAATTTTTACATCAATCCATGAATAGCAAATACTGCTAATTGCCTCACTGCAATATTGGGAGTCTGCCAGCTTTGACTGAAGCTTTGAGTGAAGCTCTTGTGTGAATGGAGGTTTCTGTACCATGCCTCAATTAGAATAAAGTGAACAGCACCAATCCAGTTTTGTCTTTTAAGATACAAAAAAACGTAAAGAGGATGACTGGCTATATTGGTCTGACTGGTTTCTCTTAGACAGGTTAGTGTAAAAAGTTCAAATTTACTTAATAATTACTGATGACCAAGTCTTGACGAGGACAACTTTGGGGTCTAAGATCTAGTTTGGGTTTGTTTGTTTTTTCACAGAAGTTTCAGCAGCTGTGGCGTAGGCGAAAAAATGCAAAGTCCAACATATCGGCTGATTTAGTTAATATCATTCATTATTGTAGCCGACTTAAGACAAATATTATCCCATTTTTCAACACTCCATTGTTGAAGGTTGTTTTTTCAAAGGGCGTGCGTAATGTGAAACTATCCATAAGCAACTGTGCAAAAATGCTGAGTTATGTCATACATATATTGGTGATTTACTGATGGGATAAACCAAAATACAGATTTATCTGTGGAGGGCCAGTATTTGCTGTTGATGTCCTTGAACCAATGCATTGATGGAGCCCCGATGATGACTCCCGTACGCACAGTGCTGGGAAGCATGTCTATGTTCCCTCAACCCTGTTTCATTGAATTTACCTAAATTTAACCTAACCTACCTTAACCCAGTTTAACCTCAACCTCTACTTAATCCTAGCCGTAACCCAATCCTAGTCCTAACCCAATACTAACCTTAACCCAACCGGAACCTCTACCTAACCCTAACCTTAACCCAAAACATACCTTAACCCAATGCCTACCTTAACCCAGCACTTCCATTAACCCAATCCCAACCGAAACCCAGTGCTTACCTTAACCCAATGCTTACCTTAACCCAGTGCTTACCTTAACCCAACACTTACCTTAACCCAGTACTTAGCTTAACACAACACTAACCTTAACTTAATACTTAGCTTAACCCAACCCTAACCTTAACCCAATGCTTACCTTAACCCAACACTAACCTTAACCCAATGTTTATCCTAACCCAACCCTAACCTTACCCCATTGCTTCCCTTAACCCAATCCTACCCTTAACCTAACACTTACCTTAACCCAACCCTAACCTTAACCCAAAGCTTATTTTAACCCAACCCTAACCTTAACCCAGCGCTTCCCTTAACCCAATCTACCCTTAACCTAACACTTACCTTAACCCGATACTAACCTTAACCTGACATTTACCTTAATCCAAGTTTAACCTTAACCCAATGCCTACCTTAACCCAACCCTAACCTTAAACCAACACATACCTTAACCCAGCACTTCCCTTAACCCAGTGCTTACCTTAACCCAATGCTTACCTTAATCCAACCCTACCCTTAACCCAACGCTTACCTTAACCCAACCCTAACCTTAACCCAATCCTACCCTTAACCCAATGCTTACCTTAACTTCACCAATTTGATAGCTAACCCACAGGCCAGAGGAAACATACAGCTGATCCCTAATGTTGTGTTAATGCTGCTCAGTGAAAGTTTGTTGTCTGACTGAATCATATGAATACAAACATTTTACCCATGTCTCTATAGCATTTAAGATACAGGGATACATAAGGACAGGGAATTTTTCACTCCACGAGATTTCTATTGTTTGATGAAGTCTGAAAGCAACGTGGAAAAATGCACAATCCTGAATGTAGATTGAAATATTGCCCACAGAGAGACTGGTCATGATTTTATATTGTTTCCATTAAATCTTGTCTTTCAAAGCTCTTAATTAATAATACACTTGACATTTATGAGTTGGAGCAATAAGCTAAGCAAGAAACGATTTATGTCACCTAAAGCTTTTTAACGAATCAATGCGACTATTTGTAATTGCTTGTTTCACAAGATTAAAAGTGCTTAGACTAGACCTCTGTCTCCTGTTTAGTGGCCAACATGACCTCCGCCTCTGTCATAAAAATGCAAGTCTTGGTTATCAGCATTAGCTCACATCAAGAAATCCATATCGCTAATATTTCTGGAATTTTAATGCTGTTACAATTTATAGCTAATCAAATGCAGTTACCTAAATTGCTGTTAGGAAAAGACAGTTTAACTGTCTGCTTTTAATTACGATATAATTTAATGTTGAGATTGAGATGATAGTGGTGGTCTTGGAGTCCTGCAGTACATGACAAACAGTGAAGCCAACTGGCAGTCCAGAGGAAACCCGTCAACCAAACATGGGAATGAAAATATAGAAGCCCCATCCGTACGCTTTGGCTTCGAGACATTGCTTTGCCACTTGTGTTTATGGTGATTTATTGTCAATTGTTGTTTTTTTTTTGCTTTGAAGTTTGGTGTAATTTTGATGACATTAGTTGACAGCTCTTCATGAGTTATACATGTATTGTGTGACTGTAAAAGGTTTATTTGCATGAGAAATGTTTGTACTGTAAAGATTAAAATGAAATGGATACATGTATGTTATGCTCTGACCCTTTATCTTAGTTGGACCATACACATCTTCTATGTGAAGGGGAAATAATGTCTTAAGAACCTGCGAATGCATAAAACCTCAGATGATCCTGATAACTCTGGATTAAGATGTTTTAGATGTTTGTGTGCAATCTCCATGGCACACAAGACCCTGACATGTCCTAGCTTAATTTAGGTCCGGATACAATTTTAACATGTGCCGCTTGGCCACGCGTGAGGCTTTTGCATGTCAATTTGCTGCTGAAGAAATACACAGTGAAAAGACACTCTGAACGACCAGCAAGGCCCACAAACAATCTGAACAACCAGCGTTTTATTGCATGTTTAGAATGCTCACGTCAGTCATTGCCACTGACTACAACAGAGTGGTCTGCATCAGACAGTCGAGGAATGATGAGGTTACAGGCTGATGAAGGTGAGGACAGTAACATTACTCTTTGTAAAACTGGAGGAAAAGGAAACTACAGGGCACATCTTCAACCAAAAGCGGGAGATAACTGCTGCGAGATGAGAGTACCGCAACAGCTCCCGGGCTGCCCACTCGGTCTGGAGGCTGAACATGTGATGTGAGGGGAGAAAGCAGTGGGGGACGGAATGATTCAGTGATGGATGAGGGTGGGCCGGATGGCGATGGTTGAAACGATGGCAAATCAGAATGGGTGCTAGTGTTTTAAGTGGGAATCTACTGCCACTTGTGCAGAGCATGTGGTTGCCTGTTGCCTGACTGAAGTTTGGGGTCAACACCAAGTAGACACGGAGACTCGTGGTCTTGTACAGTGTCTAACCTTCAACCTGTGCTCAGCTCGAGATGTCCATCTGCTGTGCTTGGTTTTACTCATCATTTAAAAATAAATCCATTTACCAAATAGTTGAGATAAAAATATAGATATT
The DNA here is from genome assembly GCF_029633865.1 of Lampris incognitus. Lineage (NCBI taxonomy): Eukaryota > Metazoa > Chordata > Actinopteri > Lampriformes > Lampridae > Lampris > Lampris incognitus. The sequence continues at coordinate 118,607,859 of NC_079212.1, forward strand.
TTGATGCCAACTAAAATGTGGTGGCTAATAAACCTGCAGTGTCATGATGACATGGATGAAAAGGACACATCTTTGATGCGTAAGTGAGACGATGAATTTCTCTGAAAAAAAAACAAAAAAAAAACAAAAAACAAAAAAACAGCATTTGACAATATTCTTTACATCTTGGCACTGCATATTTTTTCTTCTTTTTCCTATTAATTTCATATAAAATATCATTAGATTGATACACCCTTATATTATTACTGACCACTTAAACCATATTTTCCTCATCTCTGTGACCCTGGAATTAGTCATGCAAGATATCTCCGTCTCGTAGAGGAAATATACCTGTCTGCTCTTGCTCAGAGCAGTAATCTTTAACATACAGCCACAGAAGGCAGTGGTTGGACCATCAAAAGGAAGTATCAAAAAACAGCTTAACACAAAGAGGAAAAAAATCTGTACAAAATGCTTAAGTCAATGATAACAGAGAAAAATCTGCTTTTCTATATTACATTTTAAAATCCAAAATCGGGGATAATAACCCCCCCACCCCACCCCCTCCTCACACACACACGCACACACACACACACACACACACACACACACACACACACACACACACACATGCACACTCCCTCCCCCCGCCCTCCCTGCCCAGCTCGCCCAGGTGTCTGCATGGATGACTTTTTTTTTCTTTTTCTTTTTTTTTAAAGCAAGGATTATAAGTAAAATACATTTGCAGCACAGTTTGCTATTCCAATACATACAGCAGTTTTTTTTCTTCTTCTCATAGCTATTTCATAGTCAATACAAAGCAGTCGCAATATAGCAAACATAACACAAATGTACTTTTTGATCTTTGAAAAAGAAAAACGAGGAAGGGACAGGAAAAGGCAAAGGCTATACTGACACGTATGTACAACCTATTAACTAGAACATCCTCAAAACAACCCATTGGTACATCAGAGAGGAGACTGTGATTAAATCAATAGTGCCACATAAAGCTGGGTGATATCTGCATGAACAAAAGGCCTGAGGTTTGGTTTTTAGAAAAAAAATACACCCTTAAGATAAACAAGCTCTAATTTATTTGATATTTTTTGTCTTTTTTTAATTTTCCCTCTAGTTTGAGACTACACATGCAAGACACACAACTAAGTGCAACTGAGTGAAATGTTTGTTGTTGTTTTTTTTTCTTTCTTTCCGCTCATTTAATTGAATAATTCCCTATAGGTTTGAACTGAGGTATGCGTACTAACGGTTTTCTCATGCTGTTATCTTTAGTTATGTCAAGCTACACATGCTGAGAATGTTCTAATCTACCAGCTCTTTTTCCCCATTTTGTATACCAAGCCAACCAGCCGGAGACTGGGGGTTTGTGGAGGAGCTCGGCCCTGTTCTCACGATCCTAGCCTGGCTGTTACTGACCCATCCCACAGCTGCCTGGATATTAAATGCATCTTCTGGAAACCACAGATGGCCCGTTTTTTTTTCGTTTTTTTTTTAAATGCATGAACTAGGAAAAAAAACTGCCATAAAGTACCTTGTACCCAGCTTATTAGTTAGACAGGAGTGTTTTTAATATAAAAAGAAATACAATGGAGAAAAAGAAAAAAACACAATCATAAAGCCTTGCCAACCTTGACAAACAACAGTGGTGTCCCGTCGAGAAAACTAAAAACCCCTAAAAAGTGGCATACAATCGTTCTGAAAGGGTACAAATTAGCAAGGAATAAAAAAGAGAAACAACAGAGAAAAACAAAATATTGAATCACTGTGTGGTCCAGTTGAAGTACAGAATCCTTTTCACATTGTTCTCTGCAAAGCTTTTCCGTTAACCGGTAGAATATTTTCATCATCATCATCATCATCATCATTACCAAAACTGTATCTACATACCCTTAATGTTGCACAGAAATCTGATCTGCTCCTGACACACTCCTTTTCTCATTGGCCCAAAGACAAGCTTCCCCTAATTTGGTCATAATGGTTGTCTGACTATTTGCACCTCCCATTCGGTTTTGGTCACTGCAAAGGTTTCCACAGCTGTCCTGTCCGAGACATCCCTTTGGTTTTCTTAAGTGAATGAAACACCAGTTTTTTAGGAGCGTTTGCTCATTTCAGTCTTACCACCGGCTTTACACAGCCGAGACTATACTCTGCATAAGGATCCTTTCACATCCAATGGGAGAGAATGGAGGAGAGAGATATTTGGCCTTTTTCTGCTATTGCATGGAACAGAGAACATCATTTGACCATGTAGTTTATCTTTGGTAGTCACAGAACAAGAAACTAAAACATCGGCAACTAAAGTTGCCAAATAAAACACAAAAAATAATGATAATAGTAATAAATTAAAAAAATGCAAAGTGGTTGGTTGCAGTCTCAAAAGTAATGTTTTCAAATCTTTTGCATGAATCTATGCAGTTGCTTACCAAACCTGGAATTTACAAAACCACGGACATTGTGTGGGTTCCACCTGGTTCAGTGTTGGACTTAAATTACAGCTCTTAACTTTTTGACCACTGAATGTGATGCATCCACATTTCCTCCAACGTGTGTGTGTGTGTGTGTGTGTGTGTGTGTGTGTGTGTGTGTGTGTGTATATATATATATTCCGCTTAATATTCCGCTCCTCATCTGTTAAGCACTTTTATCTACACCATTGATGGCTTCGGGAAAAAAGCTATCTATTTATTTATATATATATATATATATATATATATAGATAGATATATAGATATATAGATAGATAGATAGATAGATCTCAAATGTGTTTGAGCCCTCACACCGGCTGTCAGATGTTGGAATGTTCCAATATTTAGGTCTTATTGCAGGTCATGGGAGTTTCTCCTTGATAAAGGAGATGAATATTTCATCTACACTCGCTAAAACTCAGAACTTGTCGTGCACGAGACACAAAAACTATCGGGAATGCACGTTAAATCTTCGAGCATGGCTTTGGATAAAATGAAATAAACGAGACACGTTTGATTAACAATGACAGCTGTGTTAAGGAATCACAATTAATTGGTCTAAATCATTATCTTTGCAGTGCACACCTGACATTTTCATTTTCTTTTTTTAAAGACCAGAGCTTGTAAGTGATCGGACATTTTTGTTACAGCCCAACATCCTCAACTTTGAGGGGCTGTTTTTCAAGGTTTAATTTCATAAGGATAAATCATAACCTGCATGATTTCTCTGTCATTCATTCTCATCTTAAATTAAACTTCATTGATGCGTGGAGAGAGCCTTCATTATGTGTAGTGCATTGCGGGTGGACTTCATGAGCTGAGGGGGGGTTGAAATGGGGGGTGGGTTACAAGTCAGGGAGTTGGCATTCAGAAGATCGTGGAATAAATGACAGAAAAATACTATTTGGTATTTGACATTCTGCTTCATTTGTGTGACACACACTTGCAAACACACATGCATGCATACATACATATATACATACACACATGCATGCATGTGTTTGTGAGTGTGTGTGCGTGTGTATATATGCAAGTCATGGAACAAAATGAAAAGAAAACAAACATTCATTATCAAGTGCTGACCACACAGAATCTCCACAGCATGGGCATGAGGTCTGATAAGTTCTAAAGAATAAAAAATATATATATATAGATGCAACATTAACAAAATGCAACAGCAATGGATGTTGTAAAGACATTACATTGATAGTCTATAACCGCTCACCCAAAAAAAAAAAAAATCACCCAAAAAAAACAAAACAAAAAAAAACCAACCCTCCCATCCCTTGATGGTAGCAAACCGATGAAAGTGTTGAAGGCAGTGACAATGAACAAAAGTCTGCACTCTCTCTCTCGCATGCACCCGGTGTAAATTAAATGTCAGTCATTCTCTCTTCAGTTTGGGTTGTGTGTGTGTGTGTGTGTGTGTGTGTGTGTGTGTGTGTGTGTGTGTGTGTGTGTGTGTGTGTGTGTATGAGTGAAAGAGAGAGAGAGAGGGAAGGGGGGAAGAGAGACAAGCCCTCTACAGTCCGTGCTCAGTGTGGTTGAGTGGGCTGCATGCAGTCCTTCCTGGCTGCACAGTGGTCCCTGCCCGTCATGGCATCCAAATCTCTCTCGCCAACCGGGAACATATCCCCCTGTACCAAACAAGTTCGTCCGACCCATGTCGGGTAGAAATGAAGTTTTTTTTTCACGTTAAGTTTCACTTTAATCAAATGTAGAAATGAATCAAAAAATACCCCCTTTTGGGATGTATTCTGTTTTTTTTTGTTTTTGTTTTTTTCCGCTATGTATTGTAATGGCACTAAAAGTCAATTGGAGACATTTGAGAGCTGTCATCAGTAGCTGAGACTGCCATCAGAGTTTGTATCTGTAGAGCTGTACTGTCTCATAGATGCCTCTGAGGCCGGCGGGGGGGGGGCAGGGAAAGAGTTGGGGGAACAGGCTTTACAGCATATCATCATGGCCCTGGTCATCGTCATAATCTCTGTGGTGCTGGAAATCTGGACTGTGATTGGCGGTCGTCACCAGGGAGAGGGGGCCTTCGTGGTCTTCAGGATCCAGTGGTTCCTCCTTAACGCTGATGTGATGCCTGGAAGAAAAAAAGCAAAAAAACCACAAAATGCAGAGATGTTTCAGTTCCTCTGTCCTTAACCTCTTCACTTTGAAGCTTTTCCCCCAGACACAAAATGGCAAATGGAAGAGAATGTGGAACAAAAACGAATGTCTGGCTTCAGTGAAACTAAGTGGGGGCCATGCTGGTGCCACTGATAATTTCGGCTTTCCTTTTGAAGGATTCCAATAGCAAACCTGCAGGCTTTTTTAGTTTCATAGCAACTGACAACAGGGTATTCACTTAGAATTGATAAATGAGGAAGATTAACAATGTGAGACACGGAGAAGAGAGAATGGACTCCGAGGAGCGAGTGGGCTGCCGTTGTCAGCCTCCTGGTGGTGGAGGATCAGCGGCGCGCTGTGTGTTCCCCTTCCTGCTCGTTAACATGCACAACCTGCGAAGCGGGTCTCCAGAGGACGACCCCGAGCCGGCTTCTATCATTAATCAACTTCAAGGAAACACGGCGACCAGACACCGCCATACATGCTTTAAACTCCAGAATTAATGCACATTTTCAACCAAGTGTCAATAAAGGAAGAAAAGCGCTGGCAGGAAAGGCGCGCGAGGAGAGCAGTGGCGGCTCGCTCGGCGCTGCGCGGTGATAAGAAACAGAGCCCTTATGAGAATAATAATGCTGTCACTTGTAAACAAGGCAAAAACACAAGACCCCCAGCCCACAGCCTGGGCAAAGAAGGCACTAAAGAGATGAGATCTGCCAAATTTCTCATTACAGAAACAGAGCAGGAATAAAGCACAGGGGGAGAGAGGGCCTGGCTGTGGCAGAAAGAAGGGAAAAAAATAAAAACATTATGAGCAGCTGCGGGAGACTTCCCTTGCTAACCTGCGGTGCCAGTGTGCTGCAGGAGAGGTGGAACAGTGTCAGCACGAGGTGCCGGGCTCATTTACAATAACAACTGGGGAAAATTGGCACACTCTTCATCACCCAAGCTCGCATTTGATTTATTCACGCCGGGATGTCTTTGTATAATTTGCAACTATTGTGATGGAGACACTCCTATGCTAATGAGATGATATATTTTGGTGTAAATTATAAAAAGGGGGAAAAAGTAAAGTCAGCTTTTCTATCATTCTCAGATCAAAGTAGCTCCACAAGTCCCATTGCCTCAGGTCTCACTCGATGGCTGGAGGGCAGACATGAAATTGTTATTATTATGCTATTGAACTGCATGCTGATTCTACACTCTGCTTGTAATTAGCCTTTTCTGGATACCTCATTCTTGCCTGGCTGTTAAAGAGAACTGATCTGGTTTCCTCACTGTGTTAAAAAGATGCTTTCAGTTAACCGGCAGTGTGATGGGACATGTGGAGACCATGTGTTATTCCCGTGTTACCGGTGGTGGGCAAACTTGTATGGGGAACTGTGCGAGCTGAACAGCGTACAATACGTAGTTCAATAGGAAGAGATGTGAGCTACAGCATAGGATACTTAAACAGGAATTAAAATGGGATAGTATTTTCTAAAGCGTTTATGATTATTCCCTGAGCAAAGGGAGGATAGGCAGAACTAACTTAGTAGAGTTCAAGTAATGCAATATATATATATATATATACATGCACAACTTTTAATGCTACACTGCTTCATCGCCGAGATCTCTCACACTCTCAGTAGTTGTGAAAGAGTGGGTACGATCTGCTAAGAAGAATAAAGACGCACTTTAAAAGAAAACAGAGTTTACACATTTTATAAATGCATAAAGCTTATCCACATAATTGCGGAAAAAAGAGAGTTAGGGCTGTATCAGCCTAAAGATAGAGGTAGAGGGGCAGAGAGGGAAACAGGCTGCCCTTAGGCCAGCACACCCATCCTGTCTCTGCCTTTCCTGTTCCACAGTCATGCTCAGAGCTATGTTCACAGTGATTAGGGATGGCACTTTCCTCCATTTGGCCAGAAGCTCATTACTGCACCTTTTCTGTTTTCAGGCAGAATTTCCCTCTTGCTCAGACATTTCAGGAGGCCATCCCTGAATCTACCCTCGCTCACATCGGTGGTCCCCCCCCCCCCACATCTGGAAACCATGCAGCCTGCACCGTATTATTTTAGGCTTCAAACAACTTAGCAGACACTCCTATACAACAAGTGAACGGGGAGCTGCGGTTTCCAGGCCGACCACAATTTTCCTACATGAGAATCTTGGATGGTGTCTTCCAGACTAATTATGTTTATGTGTTGTTTTTCTTTCAACAACTTAACTGGGTTTTTCAGAATGTGTTGCGGCTCGTGTTTTGCCGGGTCATGGACCGGCAGCTCTGTCATTTTGTGTTCTAGCATTTCGTAAATATTTTAACAAATTGGAACCGTGATTATGGCTGAATTCCGGCAGACGGCAGTACACATTTTTGAACTGCAGTAAAGGAGAGTTTATAAACTTGCTATTAAAATAACAGAGAGGCTCCAGTCTTTTCTTCCCAGTCAGCCTGGTGTTGGAAGTCTCTGGAAGGTGGGGTTTCCTTTTCTACAGGGAGGCCAGCCACAGCTCTGGCCGGGACTCAACATGCAGCCATGCAAATATCATCCCTCCACACTATTTATTGTCCTCTTTGGTAATGTTTCTGTCTCATCTAATACCAAGCTTTGGGCCCTTTCAACAGCATTTTGCAAGGTCATTTTATATATATCTATATCTATCTATCTATCTATCTATCTATCTATCTATCTATCTATCTATCTATCTATCTATCTATCTATCTATCTATCTATCTATCTATCTATCTATCTATCTATCTATCTATCTATCTATCTATCTATCTCTCTATCTATCTATCTATCTATCTATCTATCTATCTATCTATCTATCTATCTATCTATCTATCTATCTATCTATCTATCTATATATATATATACACATCTATATCTATCTATCTATCTATCTATCTATCTATCTATCTATCTATCTATCTATCTATCTATCTATCTATCTATCTATCTATCTATCTATCTATATATATATATATATATATATATATATATATATATATATATATACATATATATATATAGAGAGAGAGAGAGAGAGAGATAAATATGGTGAAGGTTGAGGGTGTATGTGCCACTCACATAGCTGGCAAGGGCGAGCGTCCCGGGCTGCTGTCACTGCCATTGCTGTTTCCATGGTCCATTGCTCCATTCATCTCCTCACGGATGGCGTTAGCCAGGGAGTTAAGGGTGGGACTTCCAATGGAAGCAGTAGTGTATAGAGGTATGTTGTTTTCTGCCATTGAAGCCTGAAAAGTATGCCCAAAGCATTAAATGTGAAACGGAAGAAAGCTGTCAGCACTTTTTCAGCCGCCCGTCATGCCGTACAGACACCTACATCCCCAGAAAACAAAGAGTGACTGACTGGGCATATGAGGTGGAGACAAACTTATTTTGTTTATTATTTCCTGCCTTTCTTTTGAAATCCACAAGGTAGAAGACGAAAGATAGAAGTGATGTGTGTTTATTTACCTGGAAGGCAGCAGAGAGGGCTGGACCATAGCCTAGGCTGGTTTGAATGTTCTTCACTAATGCCGGACTTCTGCAGACAGAAATTACATTACAACCAGAGTCCTGTTTCACATACTATACTGCATTCCCATAGGCCATAGTATCATATTTCATCGAAAAACAATAATGTACTTAACCTTAAATAACAACTAAACACATTTGCTGCTGTACAAATGTCGATATCAAGGCTATAGTCCTATGCAATTTGATCAAATGACAAGAGTACACCACTAACAGAACACATTACATTTTATAGGAGAGAAGAACAGGTTGATGGAGGCAGATACTGTAAAAGCAAGATGGATGGGGGACTGAACATAAAGGCATGATGGGAACATTGAGGCAGGGCATGCAGGTGGGGCTAGACCTAGGAAATTTGCAGGGAGGCAGGGCAGGAGGAAGTGCTTACTGTACGAGCAGCTCGTGAAAGTTCTCATCAGCGGCGTATTTCCGTGGGCGGCCTCGCTGTATGTGGCGGCCACGTTTAAACTCCTCATCATCAACGGTCCAAAAGGACCCAAACTCATCCTCTACTCTCACAAAGCACTTATGCAGGGAAAGGTTGGTGCGAATGGCACCCTGGGAAAAGCAAACCGGTGGGGACAGCCAGATGCAGATGCAGTGATCAACGGGACAGGTAGGACACACACAGTCAGACACACGGCAAACAGACAGACAGAAACGGGAACAAGGAAGGGAGGGAGAGGGTGAAGATCAAAATGAAAATAAGCAAAAGCCATTGTGGGTTATGGTGCATCACCAAAGGGGGCTTCTGAAAGCATGGAGGGGGAACACGCCAAAGCAGGTTGGGACTTTGGACGTTATGGCACACAGACAATGAAATGGAGCAGCGATAGCCTCTTCCCCTCAGACAACAGTCAGACAGACGGCAGCTTGGGCCTGACAGGCCTGACCTACCCACTGATCTTTTGAGGCCGTCTCTTTTGGAACTCTATTTCGTCCACTGTCCACACAGCCCCTTTTACGTTTTCTACTCGCACAAAACACTTGTGAAGACTAAGATTATGCCGGACTGCATTCTGCAGTAAGTGTGAAAACAAAGAAAGAAAGAAAGTTGGCTTATCAGCACAGTAAAAATATAAACAAGTGAAAAGTTATTTCAAACAAGACATACTTAAGACAGGGGACATAATAAAACGTGGTTGTTGCAATAATGAATTCAAGAATGTATCTACATTTAATTGTTCTGAAATACAAATGACTAAACATTGTATAGATTTTCACTAGTTTCCACGGCAACACAGCATCTTGTCAATGGCATCCCTTTGGACATCAGCAACAGTGCTGCAAACTTTGATAACTCGTTAGAGACAAACTAACTGAGATTTCAAAAAATTTTTTTTAGATTGAATAAAAGTTTTGGATTATTGCTATGCCTAATGTCATACTTTCATATTATGAAGGCAACCCTTTGTCAAACCAGTGATCATTGAGGCATGACAGAAGACCTGTGTATATATATCATCCCTTTGTACTGTCAGAAATACATGGAGTGTACATACTGTAGCAGGTATATCCTTATGTGTGTGTGTGCGTGTGTGTGGGAATGTGGGATCTGGTGTGTATAACTCCAATGTGCCCCTATGGAAAGGCTGTCAGCAACCAGCAGTGCAGGCAATGTGAGGGCTGTTAGAAGGCCATTTGACAACAGGGGGGGGTCTCTCTCCAAATGCACATGGCAGATCAACTAAAGCATATGAGCACCAACTTCAAGGACTCATCAATGTCTTATCTTCTTCTCCTCTTCCCATCTTCTCACCTCCATTCTCTCTACCTCTCTAATGCACGCTGACTTCCCTGTATACTTTTACGATTTAAGTCTGTTTTTTTTAATATTTTTCCCTCGGTGTGCACGTTTGTGCATGTGTGTGTGCATGTGCATGCATACAAATGTGTGCACACGCAATTTTGTTTGTGTGTGTGTGGGCTGGTTGAAAAGAAAGGCGAGCCCTTCTCTTGACTGTGTGTGAGGGACTCAGCCAGGTGTTACCAGCACAGCACTGCTATGATAAAGTCCACACCACCCACCACAAAACACCTACAAATATATCTATTAGAGGGATCGTTTTCTCTTCGTTACAAGAATGTGCATTTTTTTCCCCTCTTGTTTGTCATGGGAAGTTCAATTTAGTTTCGAGGTTGTCATGCTTGGTTGTCTAAATTCTTGTAATACTAACACGCCCTTAAACCTTCTTTTGTTTTACTATAAAGAAGCCAAAAATACGTTGAATATTACCTTCCATGTTGCTGCGTTGCGCCTAAAATATGCAAACATCCGCGTGAACCAGTTGTAGATTTCATTTAGTGTTAGCTGCTTTTCTGGAGACTCGAGGATTGCCTGGGTAAGGAACAGTGACAGAAACAAACATTTACAATTTTGCTCCCCTCAAAAAATGATCAATAATTCACAAGAGACATCCAGCTTTGTGCTTTGTATGCGCGCACTTGAGAAATTCACTGAGGATGGCTAAGCAACTGTCCATGTGATGTGTACTTCCCTCTCTGTTTATGGAGGGCTCCTCCGTTTCTCATTCAAATCAGAAGATTTGAATATATTTTCTTTTGTGGGTGTAAATGAAGGGCAAGCGAAAACATTTCTCAGGCAGATTACAGGGCGGCAATTATGGCCGGCTCAGATTAATTCCTGAGATCCCAGATTACTGCAGCCTGGCGATAATTGACTGGCCATCTTAAAACAGGTTCATCCCTACTGTTGTGTGAAATGAATTTCATAATAATCATAGCCAGTGTAATGCTCAATCAAAAGCAATTGTTATATGTGGCCATTTTTTTTGAATCCCTTGCACATTCTTGCACTAATTTGCTGATGGTTAATCTGCCGCTGTGTGTCTAAATTGTATTTGAAATTTAACAAGGCATTTTAGGAGAAAAAAAGTTAAAAAAAAGTTTATAAAATGACTGAATATATTTAGTTTTTCTTATTATGATTAGACTCAGTGGAACAGATTAAGGGTCCCTATTCATTTAAATTACAGATTAAATGCTTTGTATATAGCGCATGGAGCAGCGATACGTGTGGAATCCTTACCTGTCTTATTAGCGAGGCATATGTGAATGGCGGTCTAACTTCAGCATTCATGTAAAACTCTTTGTTCTGGACAATATCTGTAAACAGGTAACCAAGAGCAAGAGAAAATAACTGTCAACATGAGAATAAATAATATGTTCAGAGTTAAGATCCTGTTACCAGCAATAGTGTCTGATAACACAACTGCCGTAGTCATTAGTTATGCTTGTATATAGTGTGTGCAGTGTTTGATTTTGATTTGATTTGATTTTAATATACTTTATTAATCCCCATGGGGGAATTCTTCCTCTGCATTTAACCCATCCTAGCTGTGTAGCTAGGAGCAGTGGGCAGCTCCAGTTCGTCTTGCCATGCCTCGGTCAGGGGCACAGACAGGAGTATTAACCGTAACATGCATGTCTTTTTGATGGTGGGGGAAACCGGAGCACCTGGAGAAAACCCACCGCAGACACAGGGAGAACATGCAAACTCCACACAGAGGACGATCTGGGGTGACCCCCAAGGTTGGACAACCCCAGGGTTCGAACCCAGGACCTTCTTGCTGTGAGGCGACAGCACCAACCACTGGGCCACTGTGCCACCCCTGGGGCCACCGTGCCACCTTTGTCTGCCAGTGGGCAAAAATGTGTAGTGGACACGAGGTTTAGAAAAGTGTAAAAGTTTGCACGTGCACTCATCGCATAGTACCTGGAGAGATGGGCATGTTGTACTTGTCCGAGTAGCGCCGCCGCATAGGGCCCACGCTGTGCAAGCTGTTGGCTGTGATGACGGAGTGAGTCTGGGAAAGGGGCGTAAGGGGGGCCGTGGGTGTGGTCGGAGTCTGGGGCAGGCTCAAAGGTGGGGAACCCTCGGGGGCCGACTTAGACAAAGTGACGTTGGACACCAGGTTCAGCTGGGGAGAGGAAACCAGACCAAGAACAAACAAATGTAAAAATAGACATGCAGGAGGAGCTCAGTTAGCTTTCTAATTACCACTGTGTCTCAGACGCCTCATTGACTATGCATATCACAGCTCTAATTGCGGGCAACCCGAGAGATGATCCGCAAACGTTTGCTAAATGTTTGGAAAACAACCCATGAGCCCTTCTCCTCCTCCTCCTCCTCCTCCTCCTCCTCCTCCTCCAGTCTATATTTTCTCTACTATACTCCCTCTCTTTTCAGTCTTCGCTGGGCTAGTTCCTAGTTCTGTCTCATTGTCTTTGTTTAATATATTGTACCTCACGCCAATTTTGGCAAATACACCCCCTACTTCACCTCCCTAGTGGTAGGGCAACATGGCGACGTGAGGGTGAAGGAGGAAGATGGGCGGCCCCAAAGACTTGACAAATGACAGTGTGATTCTCACCTACCGCTGAGCAGCCCTGCTAATAAGGCAGTCAGAGGAAGCGGCCAATCTGGGCTAATTACAAGCTGAAATTGTATTGCGAGGACCCTAATTAGGAGCTGCTTATGGAGGTGATCTAATGATTAACTACTGTATCTGACTGACCTCCATCATCAGGGCCACGCTGGCTGTGCTAAAGATGGCCCTACAGTATTTTCATGGAGAGCATTGTAAAGGGAGACGTTAGCTTCGCTGCTAAGGATCCGGGGTATAAAAATGGTTGGGTGGGCAAAGGGGAAAGAGGGATTTTAATAATAATGGCTAAAAGGTAAACTAATTATGGCAAGTGCTCCAAAGGTATAGCATTGCTTCTAGCAGCTGTGGTGACTCCAAACACAGTGCCAAGCCTCCATACTGGAGCAGCAGTCAAGTGGAAAATTCTAGCCTGACCCCCTGCTCCTGCTATTAATTGGCAGGAAAACTAATGACACATATACATATTTCCACAAAATTGTTCTAATTGCTAATTTGCCTAAGGAGGCCAGTTTCCAAATTAAACATGACTTCAGACCGTGAAGAAAAAAAAATACTCGATAAGATAAAGAGAAAGAAAGAGAGGCTATGAGTAGGACATGTCTCATCTTTGACAATCAGTTGTTGATTGGGGTGAAGATATTTGATGTCTCGTGTTTGCTGATAAAGCCATGGAGGTGACAGCAGGTCCGGAGCCAGACAAGTAAAAGGGAAAAAAAAAACTTGTTTAACATCTCACTTCCCACACCACACAGACACAGATCTTCCTGAGCCACCAAATTACTAAAACACAGACAGGGACGCATGCACACATGCATGCACACTTGCATACGTGCACACATGCATGTACACACAAACAGGCACCCATGCATGCATGCACGCACGCACACACACACACGGGCTTGATACACAGGTATGAAATTTAAAAATTATCTTTAGCAATGGATCACAGCCAAATTCTTTTTTTTTTTAGCCCATCTAATGTTTTCTCTATTACATTTTTTAACGGTTACATTTGCTGTGATTTTATTGTTGTATTCATTTATAAATCTTGTGCTAAAATAAGAAGGATATCTATGTTTATTGCCCATTTTAACAGATATGTGTCCAAATACTTGTAATGTCTATTTGTCTTTTGGAAGCTGAACTGTCTTTTGGCAGAGTTTGCCCAAATAATTTGGATAGCAGCAGGGATACACACAAATGTATACAACATATTCACCAGCAGTAGGAGAAGGAATGTTTTTCTAAATTAAGAACCAAATAAATCACACATTGGTTTGTGTGTTGCTGACACAATGCTATCAAAAGAATAGGGCTGCAGTGTTGACTTCTCTTCCTGTGGATTAGAAGGCTTTGTTTCATGTTTCATCCATATTCACTGCCCATAAACATAGAGAGGCTTCAACAATAGGCCAGACAGGCTGGTAATAGCCTCGCCTTTGTTTGCTCCACCATTTGGGCTCACTCCAGTGCCTAGACAAAATGAGACTTCAGACAGAAATTAATTAAATGGTAATTGGTGATCTAATTATACTGGCTTTGACTCGGCAAGCTGCTAAGGAAAATAAACAAAAAGTCTCTCCTTAATTATGTATGGCATAAAAGGTCAGATTTCTGACAAGAATGCTTAGTGACACCGAGTGTAGATACCCACCTACACACACAGAAGCAAACACAAACACAAACATGCATGCACGCACACACACACACACACACACACACGTAATGCATGCATTCACACACACAACCACACAGAGACAAACACACATACACATGCATAAACTAACACTGTTAATGTACCACATACGGTTTTGATTTACCCTCACCCCCAAGCCAGCTCAAAAGAATGAATTGAATTTTATTCATTTGACAACATACATGAACAGTATCCGTTTGTTTGTCTTTAATTATAACTAACTGTAAAGTAGCAAATTTATTTTAGCTAGTTTTGTTATGGCAGTCAGCTGCTTATACATTTGCACAGAACAGCAGAAAAATAAAACCGGTGATTGCCGGGAAAATTAAGTTGATTCTTGTGACTGGCTGTTCTAGCAAAGATCCACTCAGATGATCATCTGAGTCACCCTTTGGTTCTTCAGAGGAGGCTTTTTGGAGTGGTTGTCTCCCATGTTACAACCTAGCATAAGCCTTGCTGACCCGACCTTTGTCAGGTCACACAGACCCCCACTTACCCAGCCCAAGCGAGACATATTTATCATAGCATTTCATAGCAGCTAGCAGCATACAGCACGGCTAGGGAGAACGGGAATCTATTTATTTGAATAAAAATCCCAGCCTTCCCCCTTGAGAATGTTAGCGCAGAGCTCTGACACGGCCTTTCTCAAAGGTCCCGGGGAGCGAGGAGAGGCAGAGAACTCGAGATGCTATCTGCTGCCCCAACCACTTTTCATATACAAATGTCCCTGTGTCGGGGCCCTCGTTCTGCACTCTAATCTGCACAATCAGTGTGTGTGACAGAGGCACGGCTCAAACAGACAGCCTATTGTCGCTCGACATCTCCAGGCGCTTTATGTTGACTGGCTGCGCTGTGTGGAAAGAGCACATACAGCTGCTGTACCTCTCCGACTTTAAATAAATGATCTGGGCTGAACAAAGTGCTGGCAGAGAAGGAGCCCCTGTATCTCTCTTTGTGCATTTGTGTTTGTGCGTGTTGGGGGTGAGGGAGAAAGAGATTCCAACCCCCTCATCCCCACCAACCCCCTTAGTAAAATGATCTTTGCACATTTGGCTCCCTGAATGAACTGTCATACTGCCTGAAATATGGCAGTGGGGCCCCTTCTTAAACATGACAAAATAGCGTGGATACTTAAATGCCATATGTTAAACCCTTACCCCTATAGCATAAGGCTTAAGCAGTATGCTTTATAGCATGACATATATTAAGAGTGATAAGCATGATCCCCGGAATATGTCAAGAAGATAATGGATTCATTTGCTTTTACATTTCTCGACAATTCACTTCTTTATTCCCAGCTGATTTAGAGTGAATCACTAGGATACAATATTCTCCTAAAATAAATACTTTATTCTCCAACCCTGTAAGACATGCAAGGAAAATAGCCTTTACATCTTCGGTATGCAAACCCAAATCCATATCAAGGAACCCTGGGACGGGTCTTTAAAGCCAAACTTAATTAAAAAAATCAGGTTAAGTAAAATATGTTGTACTCTACTAATAAAGAGTATTTTAAATAAATACTTTTGTTTTTACTTCCCGAACTTTAATTCATTTTGAATCTATGATTCATGAAATGAAAATAAAATGTATTTTTATAAATAATGTTATCTATATTTTTCTGTGGTTTTTCATTTCTCTCTCTGAAAGGCAGTGGTTCAGTGAGCTTGCTGTGGGGGCTGCCACAGAGTGTGTATCCAGTTCATCACAGAGCCCAAATTGAATCTTGGATGTCAGCAGATGTGGTCCAAACAATATTTACAGCCTCCCTCTAGAGAACAGCTGCTTTTGTTGTGCACATAAATAAGAAGATGGAGGAATAGATTAATGAATACATGTGTGCCAATTAAGACAAACAAAAGGAGGAGGGGAGAGGAGAGAGGCATGTGACAGGGCTGCTAACTCACCGGCTGTGGGGTGGCTTTGGGCTCTGTAGACTTGACATGGAGATGTGTCATCATGGCTTGCAGACGCTCTTTGTCTTTCGCTAACTAAAATAAGAGAGGGGAGAAGACATTAAATTTTTCATGCACTGTAATCTATTTCTCTATATTATCTCTTTAATTTTTATGTGCTACTAGAGTACACTCCTGCAAATCTTTATGGTATATGCACTCCTTGGACCATCTAGTTAAACCATGATCCAAAGGCTCGTGGATAAAATGTAAGCCATGCACCGCCTAAGAAAATCTCAATAGTCGACGTCTCGCATTCGGTGTTAAACCTGACCACGTTTCACTGCCAAAAACAACCACAAGCCCTTTCTACCTGCCTCAAACTTTGCACTGTCTGAGCTGCCGTCTTAAACTGCTTGCAAACATGCATTCTGCAACTTTGTCAGAATAATTTTTCTGGCATCGCCGCTTGTTCCCCTGGTCACACACAGTTTCTATCCATAAGATTTATGGATAGCATTTGTTCAAACATGACATGACAGCACCTTCTGTCACATTCACCATGCATGTAGGAAGCATTTTTGCAAACTACGGCATCTGGTTTTATTCATCCATTTATTTATTTTTTCATCCTTGATTTTATTTATGCAACTATCAACACAGCTGCCTATTCATTTCATCCTCTGTGCAGACTGACTGACTGAAGCTCTCTTATTTCTCTGTCCATTATTCAAAAATTTTTAAATATGCTTTTACTTTTACTGGTTTACAAATAAATCAGAAAAATGTCTTGCCATGAACAAGTTGCAAATAAATTCCTTGCAACTGGTTCACTCGCTCCTGTGAAAGCAGCTTTTGTTCACCACTATCACCATTTGGTAATGTTTCCTAAATGTTACTAGGTTGCACGTCAGAAAATTACTGACACAACTTTTACAGAATATAGACTCCAGCTCGCACATGAGCCCAACACATAAAATGGAGGGAGGATTTACAGGTTAGGCGGCATGTGTGAATGGGGTCTTATATTATGGAGGTAGAGGAAGTGTGTGTGTCCTCCATCCCTTCAGTCTGGATGATACACAACCAAAGCTGAAATAGTTGGCAAACCCCAATATTTTTGCAATTGAACTCATAACCCCTCATTGTTGGCAGATAACACCATGTAAAGCTGGATTGTTTTGTAATCATGATGAAGTTGACATTATTTGGGTATTATATGGCTTATATGTGCGCTGTAAGCTGATACTGCATGAAATGTGTAATGTGTTAAAGGTGTTCTGCTCCAGATCTGCTTAGCAACAATAGCTGCCACTAATAAATAAAAAGACCACTTCAAGAGATGGTAAGTTACATTTTCTCCTTTCATATCAGTTAAGTGCAGAGTTATTTCAACACAGGGACACATGTTCCAACCCCCCCCCCCCCCAAACATCCCAACCCAGTCCCAAATACACACACACACACACACACACACACACACACACACACACACACACACACACACACACACACACACACACACACACACACACACACACACACACACACACACACACACACACACACACTTCAGTGGCTATTACTATCCCCCACTAATGGAATGACACTGAACCATGCCTTTCCCATAAGTGCACACTTAATGTACATATGCATATTTTTTCTCCAGTGTCCCTCATAGAAAAGCACATGACAGACCACTCACAGAGGACACCGCATAAAAACCAATGATTATCAACATCTCAGTATTCTGCAGCTGGCCAGGGTAACTTTTCCATGCAATGAACCCATTCGACATTGAGAGCGCCCATCCACGCTGTGCTGCTGAGGCATTTCACCAAGTGTTTTATTGGTGGTGCCAAACAGTTAAAAGTCATAAATAACTTTAAAACCCAGTAAAATTCAAAATGTAATTATCTTCTCTACTTAGCCCCGGGCCCTTCATATATCTTTGCTTGGCTGTCATGCATACATAACACATTTTTAATGACTGGTTATTCACAAATGTACAAAATAATTTCATTTCGCTACCCCCAACCATGAGCGGCCACATGGTTGGTATCAGATGCACAGGGAGGAGTTAAGCAGATAGCGAGGAAGTGTCAGGAGAAGAAGACACAGAAACATTTGGGCCAAAACAAACTCTGAGACAATACCTGCAGCTCCAGCTGTTGTACGACCTGCATCTGCACCCGACACTGGGCCGTGCTCCTGTCATCCAAGGCATGCTCATTGTTGAGATGTCTGGAAAAAAAAAAAAAGAAGAAAAATAATGATGTCAGAGTGCTTTTAATGCAGTGTAACATGAACTGGTAATTAACAGTGCACTGTGCAGACCTCAAACATAAAATAGCCAAATATTAAAAGTATTAGACAATATTCTTAACAATCTATGAAGAAATAATTAATTTTAACAATGAAAATTACATTCATTATTCATTTGAGGGTCATATCTATTTTACCTTCTCTATCAGGGGAATGACTATAGAATCTCAGGTTGAATTCCTTTGGTGGGTTATAAATCAGCGCCCTACGTATAACCAACTCTTTCCTGTGCAACCTCCACCCTTGTTTCATTTTCCTTATTTTGTTGTTTTCTTCTGTTAATTATGTCATCAAAATTAAGAGTAATCACATGCAACCCATGGCAAAGTCAGAGGGTAGAAGGAAGAGGGAATGGATCTGTCACAAACTTGAATTATGGATATAATTATGCATGATTATTTTATACGGCAAAGATGTTCTCTTTTCCTGCACGTTTATAACTAATCTAAATAAGTAACTCGCTGGGCAGCAGACAGGGTTTTTTTTCTGTGATTTATATAAAATGGTGGAGATAAGGTTCACGAGTGAAGGAAATATGATTGGAGGAATTTTATCAGCCACTGCATGAATTACTGTTTGAAAATGCTTATGCAGGGGCATTTCATTAATCATTTAATCATAATCCGAGCAGGATGTTTGAACTGATTTCACAAATACCCTTTCATTTCACTACTTCATTATGCTCACTAATGGATCCAATATATTATATATATATCATAAATTATATCACATCTTCGGTGACCATGTAGGTCACTGTCACTAGGCATGCCTCTGTGAGCGTACAGTGGCGCCGGCAGATGGGAGGATGGTGTGCGACGTGCCTGCCTGCTCAAATGCACTTTTTCTGTCATTTACTGCAAATCAAACGTAGCCAGACCCAACAGTGGCATCATTGGCAATATGATGGCCCTATAAATCTGTGGACTGCCTTCCACTTTGGACCCTGGGACTATTGCTTTATGCACAGACAACACATTTGTGCATTAAAAAATACCCATACACACACAAAACAGACATACATGAGGGGATGCAAAATTGATAGCCCCCTGCTTGAAAGTGAAGGTTTCTATTCAGCTGGGATATTTTCAACCTTGAGATAAATGATGTGACTCTTTTACAGAAAATATGTTCTTTTTTTTGCCCCTCGCAGGTTCTCTTATTGTATTTCAGAAAAAAAAAACAATCTCAATGGATGTTTATTATGGTAAAAAGACATTAAATATGGCACATTTAAAGAAAATATAGGCAGTAGCATACTTTATCTGAAATCAATTCTCTCTACTCAGCTTTCCATTTGTTTGAATAATAATAAATAAATAAAAACCCAATTTTAATAAAATAGGTCGGAAAATTAAACCGGTAAACATTTGAGGACATCTTAGTAATTTTCAAAGAGAAAACGATAGGTAAAGATGTTCCCCAGCTTCAATCTAACCGCCACATAGTGCATTTTCAATGAAGGGTGGCCTACGTGAGGAGCTTTGGAATCTGTCTGTTCACAGAAGCCATGTGCCTCACTTCTTTTCATCCTTTGTTACATTCCACTTTATTTCTTCTAATGACATGGAGAGTCACAGTGCATAATTAATAGGGAATGAAATATTCAAATGGCCCTAATGCAGCCTTGAGAGGAGTGTCTGGACATGGGAGCTGGGGATATGGGGAATTGACATCGAAAAGAGACTATGAACACTGGCATGTGTCACTTCCTGGACTTCAAATGACGCCACTTTTAAAGGCTCTCTGGCAAAATGACAGACACTAATGTAAATTGTCACAATAAAACAAGCTAAATAGACATACCTTTAACAGTTGGCTTTTTACATTGCCGTTAGAGAGCAGACCATTTTTTTTTCTTTTTCCTTTTACAGCTTTTAATTGTATATAGACTAGATCCAGAGCTTAGCTCTGTCCCCATGAAACCTTTATCTTGTTCACTGGTCTCAATTTAAATTGCATGTGTTGATAGCAACAATGTATGGTACGGTGAAGTGCAATACAAATGTCTACTGCATATTTCCAGTTCATCTGAAAATTTAAAAAAAGGTTCTTTTTTTTTTTTTACCTAACACTTCGATTTTACTAAATATGAAACTCTCAAATATAATGTCTTGATGCATGCTCAATAATCCAGATAAGAAAACTAAAGAAGGTTGAATCAGTTCATCTGGATACAACGTTTATTGACAGATACATTTCATCACTCAACTAGCTGGGTGATGAAATGCATCTGTCAATAAACAAATGAACTGATTCAACCTTCTTTGATCTCAAATGCAATGGTGTAATGTCACATATCTCCTTACTAAGGAAGTATGTGACGTTACACCATTACTAAAAAAACAGTCTAAGGAGTCCTTAGACTGTTTTTTTTTAGCAATGTTTGAAAATGATTCAGGTATGAAGAGTTTACTGTGATGTCCACAACAGATGGAGGGTGCAGCACTAGAGGGCACTGCAGAGTTTCACTGTCTCTGACCTCTAAGTGGACACTAAAGGAAAGGGTCTTGACCCTTAAAACAACACCAGGCTTCGCTATGAACCTAGTCCCACCCCTCTGGGTGCTGAATTGAAAACAGGAATAGGGATTTGCTGCTTTTTGTTTATCAAGATAGTGCACGTAGGTATGTAATGTTTTCTTTAAAAGATAGAATAAATATGTGCATGGTTTAAAACAACATTTCAGTCCTGTGTTAGTTGTTACTGTTGGCATGCGGAGCAGAAATCTGGTTGACGTTAGAGTCCTCCTCACCTTGCTCTCTCTGGTACACAGTACGCTGTGTTCTGCTGACTACACACACACACACATACACGCACACACACATATAGTCTCTCACACACAACACACACAAATAGATTCTCTCTCTCTCTCTCTCACACACACACATACAAATACTCTCTCTCACTCACTCACACACACACACACACACACACACACACACACACACACACACACACACACACACACACACACACACACACACACACACACACACACAAATAGATTCTCTCTCTCTCACACACACACATACAAATACTCTCTTTCTCACACACACACACACACACACAAATAGATTCTCTCTCTCTCTCTCTCTCTCTCTCTCTCTCTCTCTCTCTCTCTCTCTCTCTCTCTCTCTCTCTCTCTCTCTCTCTCTCTCTCTCTCTCTCTCTCACACACACACACACACACACACACACCTACCTCACAGCACATGTCCCAGAGTCACATAAGCAGACACACAAACAAACATCACTCCTCACCTTTGCTTTCAACAATTCCACCTACTTTAAGTCGTTTTTTTTAAATCCTTTCACCAAGATTGATTATGCATGATTTAATATTTGTTTTTATTTGCGATCCTTTTAGGAGGCCAGAACGATCAGTGCCTGTGTTTCATGTGGAAGTGCTTAAAGGTTTGAGAGTTAACACCTTGGTGAGCTGCTCGCTCTCTTACCCACCGCTAAACAAAGGCAGCTTTGTGGAGACTCTCCTCAAATGTTTTCTTAACATGTTCCAAGCAGTTTAGGCAGGCAACTAAAGTAAACAAGATGTTGCCATGATAAAAACACTTGTAAAAACACAGCAGAGTGCACTTAGAGACGTTTCAAAGCAGAGCTTTACCGGGTGCACAGAATTTAATTCCTCTCTCTTCTATAAACAAAGGGTGAGGCAATGTCAGAATACAATAAATAGTGATGGATTGAAAGGGGGGCACTCCCAAAACTGCAATGTATGTCGGGAAAAAAGGATGTGTTTGGGAGTCTTTAATAAAAGGTTAAATATTTTTTGTGAAAATCACTTTTTCCACTGTAAGAATGTAGAAGAACCCCACCAATCCACCTTTTCTCATCTTTCTCGGAAATGTAACGTATTTTAACTTGCAAACTATTTTTCCAGTCAAGTGTTCAAGACTCGAGATTACTTTATTTGTCCCGAAGGAAATTTGTCTCGGACATGAAGGCTGCCAAATAAAAAATGAGCTGTAGCATGGGTCACTTGGTGACTCTTTCAAGGACTGATGATGTGTTGACGGACTTTTGAATCATGAATGTTGCAGAGATGACGCTGTGCTTTTGTTGAGTCACTGCTGTTTTAGTTCTTGTTTGTTTTTTGTTTTTTGTTTTTTTGGTCTCTTGTACTTTTCATTTGTATTAATGTTCCTTAAAAAAAATGAACACATTATAGGTCAGTAACAAAGTGCACGGCACAGACAAGCGCAGATGCGAAGTGCATTTTGAATACATGCAACACAAACCGTCGTTTCACACCCTCCTTACGCCCCGAGTTTAGGAGATTCACTGATAAGAGGGTTACAGTTCTCAAGATAGCTGCCTGCAACGTGGATTCAAAACGTTGACAGAGAAGGGACAAACTTTGAGCAGCATGTGAAGCAGTCATCGGCTGAACCCATCTCTCCTGTGTCTGCGAGGAGACTGTGTTCAATTGTGCTTGTTTTAAGATAATGGAATTGTGTCATATCTTGTTTAAAGTGCGACTAATCCGGGGTGACAGTGAGCCATTGATCTGCTGCCACAACACAGATGTTTTCATCCTCTCCGTAGCCATGGTACTGTTATGTGTTGGATTACCTAGAGCCCACTGCGCACAAGGTTGATTAGTAAATTAGGGGGCTGGCTCAGACAGGGAATCATAGAGGGAAAAAAGTGTGTGGGGGTGGGGGGGGTAGTTTAGACTGGACACAGTCAACCCTGTGCACTGTGCACCCTGTCAACACCTACAACTGACAGTTTTAAGTGAGATGCTACACACATCATGGAGGTAGTGCATTCTTGGTTAAAATCTCTGTGAAAACTGTACCAGGTAATTTATTCCTTTTAATATGCAAAACGTAGGGTCGGAGTGTGGTCCTACATGCAAACAAGCGACGCTGACAACAGAAAAAGAATTGAAAGAGGCAAAGCATGCGAGAGGAGGGTAAAAGACAAACAGACCATTGGATGAAAGACAGAAAGAGCTGAGCAAGGCAGGCAAAGGCACACACACCATTCCCCCTCTCCGGTGACAAGGGCAAACATGTGGAGCACCCTAAGTGTCGGCAACCATAGATAAACATCCTCCCGTTGTTTGTTTGGGAAAAACGGCTCCTGTCGCCATGGGAACTGTACTTATCACAGGAATTAGTGGCCCCTGCCGTTCTCAGAGGGAGACCCTACTCCAGAACCCTTGTCGAGAGAGGGCCCACACCGTAGAGCTCAACCCGGCACCCACATTCAGGAATAACAACCAGCTGCACCTGTAGTGCCTCTGAGATGCCGAGAGAAACAATAGGCATAGTCAACTCTGGACAGAGAGCAGCAAACAGTGATAGAAATGGACTCGCTACTCCCTCCACTTACTTGAGGAATGACTGGAAATCATCAAACACCGCCTCACATCCGGGCCACTTGCACACTCCGTGTCCATAGAGAGGGTGACTGTGGGAAGAGGGCTCTTCTAGCGTGGATCTGGCAAGAAGAGAGACAGGAATGTAGATGCTAATTAATTAGCGTATAAATTAAAAATCAACATCATAATAACAATAGAGATCAGGAAGAATGTATGGTACATTAACATTTCACAGTAGGCTCTTACCAACCATTTGGCCATGTGACATGATGGGGGGGGGGATTATGGTGGCTAGCATGACTCTGATGCCTGTACACTGGCTCATACCTCCTTCTGTGTACTGTATGTTATCTCAACATGAAAACATTGACTTCAAGCTGATCCCTGAACTGTGGGATGCGTGGAATCTTTGTAGCTATGTGATCTCTGCTTGCTTCTACTCTTGTCCTACTAGACCTGAGAGTGAGAACAACTAAATCAATATCTAATTATTTTGTGCCACTGATGTTCCTATCCACTTTGATCAAGACTGCTGTGGGGTTCTCTGAAGTCATTTTTCCGGCCACTGCCTGCCAAGTTACATTTCAGAGCCCATCATAAGGAGTCGGTGCCATGATATGAAAGCCCAAATGCATCATCTAACTTTCAGACCATGCACAAACAGTAAACATCCCCACCTGCAATCAATTTATCTGCTCACCAATCCACATCCCCCAGGGGCAGACAAGCACACATCTACAGATGCCGTATGGCTTCTTGCAATCGAGTCTAAATAGCAGGAGCTAGCCTTGCTGAAAAACAAACTTGACAACATCTTCCATATGGCAAAAGGCGTAGAACCAGAGACAACCACAACCAGCATGAGGCCACGGAGGTTTTATGTGTAGACAGTGTCTGCTAGGAGAGTAAGACAAGCAGCCATATGGACACAGGCACTATACAAGACACATAACTCAGTTACAAGAGCCTGGGGGACTGGCCTATATCCCTACCACCTGTGCTTCTGGTGCTCTTGAGCACATCAATGCTCCTCCTCTGCCAGTAGGAGCCCCAGTTACATAATGGGCCCTTCACCAGGGGCAACGAAAAAGGGCATGACAGGCAGAGATTCATTATAACAAAAAAAAGCCCATTGTGTTGTCAGAGGGGAATCACTCTGCCTCATCATGGGGACCCCATCCAACCCCCACAACACACACACACACACACACACACACACACACACACACACACACACACAATCAAAACAAAAACAAAATAAAAAATAAAAAACAAGATTTATTTAATGGCAGAACCCTCCAGCTGAAGTATAAGACACAAATCTGGATACGGTGTGCAAGTTTTACAGGATCAAATTGGTTTATGTTCAGATTAAAATCTCATTTGTATCAATGTTAGTATGGCTGTACCTCAAGTAGGAAATTTTAAGGGCCGTCACAGGTTTCCTTGTGTTATAATTACTTGCTTAAAAGTTCACATTGTTCATAACATGTGATAATTGCATTGCAATTAGGAACCAGTCAAGCATTCATGAATGTGGTTAGCAGTTTTTCCCCCCCTCAAAAGTCAATTTTTTTTATTCAATTATGAATAATGCATTCACATTCAGACCTCTGTTTTGATACAGCTAATAAATAGATGGAAGAAGAACTATTATAATGAGTTTTTAACAAGGAAATGTGTGGACTAGTGAAGGTAGCTCAAGTTTTTAATTTAAAGAGATCCTCTTTTAATTCTTTCCGAGCAGCCTTGTTGGTTAATTCTGTATTAATAAGAAATTGAAATGTGAAGTGTGCTGGGACTCAGTGAGCACAAAGCACTGTGAAGGGCCAGCGGCAGAAGAGCCCTTTTAAATGGTCGATGGCTAAACAGTAGTAAATGACAGAATTTACACCAAATGAGCTACGTTAGTGTAATAGGAGAAGTGCGTAGATTTCATGGGGCTTTCTCCCATTCGTGACCTCATTCAGGATGAGGAAAAAGAGAAGAGAGAAACAATTTTACAGTTTCCAACCCCGTGTTAAATTTGACTTGCACTCCTGACAGGTCTGGCAGGATGTTATTATTTTAAAGCAACCCCAGGGGGGAAGGATATTTTAACTATCTCTGCACAGAAACAAGGCTAAACGTGTCATCAACCTCCTTCAGAGATGAAAGGTCATAAAAAGACCCTCTGGAGGGGCATCCGGGTGGCGTGGCGGTCTGTTCCATTGCTTATCAACACGGGGATCGCCTGTTCGAGTCCCTGTGTTACCTCCGGCTTGGTCGGGCGTCCCTACAGACACAATTGGCCGTGTCTGCTGATGGGAAGCTTGATGTGGGCATGTGTCCTGGTCACTGCGCTAACGCCTCCTCTGGTCGGTCAGGGTGCCTGTTCAGGGGGGGAGGGGGAACTGGGGGGAATAGTGTGATCCTCCCATGAGCTATGTCCCCCTGGCGAAACTCCTCACTATCAGGTGAAAAGAAATGGCTGGCGACTCCACATGTATGAGACATTTGGTAGTCTGCAGCCCTCCCCGCATCAGCAGAGGGGGTGGAGCAGTGACTGGGACAGCTCAGAAGAGTGGGGTAATTGGCCGGATACAACTGGGGAGAAAAAGGGGGGGGGGAATTCCCTCTGCACTTGGACAGAATGGGTCTGAACCTTTGAAATGTTGCACTATGTTTATCTACACAGAAATGAGGAATTGCAGACAAAGAGGGCCCTGACAGCTGGGAGCCAGTTGTATTCTCTTCTTTTGATGAGATGCATTGGGTCATAAACAAGTCATGATCTATAGCACAGCGTGCCGACGGTCTCAATCTATCAGGAAGAGCGGGGAAGATTGATGTCCATCATGCTGAATCAGTCTGGCCGTAGTGTGCGGAGGCAGCTGCAACACTCTCCTCTCTCACCATGGGTTACTGATGTCGATCAACCCCCCCCCCCCCCAATAACTCTCTAGGCCTCCATTACATTCTTTCCTTCCCTCTTCTCGGCCACTCAACAGTTTACCCTAAATGATTTAATTACAATTTTCCTACCGTAAGACAAGTGAAAGGCAAGAGAGATGGGAGTGTTGCGCCAAATCAGATTATTTATCTCCTCAACAGATTACTGAGTGGAGCTGTGGTTGCTGGGAAGTGAAGCAGGCAAATCGCCCCCGCGATGATGACGCTCCCTACTCCAAAGTCGATGCAACGCCGAATTTGGGAATTGTTGTCAGATGCAAACTCGGAAGCGTTTCATTTAAATAAGCAGATGATTGAACAAAGATGATCTGTCTTTCTGGGGTATGCACCCAAGAGCTTGGAGCTGAGGAACCACACTGACTGAATTGAATGATGCAGGGAGGGTTCAGTCACATCATGGTTGTTGTTGTTCAGACAAACAGAGCTCCCAGCATGGCCTGCCAATGGGTTCTTTGAGACGGATAAAAAAACTGAAACACGTGCCTTGGCTTTGGCGTGTCAAGCCGGTAGTGATTGAATTTCTCGTCTTTCCTTAAGACGGAAGTGCAAAGCCAGTGAGTGATGCCTGTGGATGCACTTAAGGTTTTAGTTGCAGGCGTCGCTGTGCCTGGGCAGATTTTATATGACACATGAAACTAACTACATGGTACTTAGGGCCTGCTGTAAACCAATCTGAAGCCAGTCGGGAAAACAGGTCCATCAGCATGGAGGCTTGTTTCTGTTGCATGACAAAAGGACTTGCAAAACCGCATCAATTAAAAGTTCATTAAGTTCAGCACTGGGAGGATGAGAGGATGCTCTCTATTTACGCCCAGGCCGGCCCAGCCCATTATCTCCAACCTGATTATTCAAATCCCTGGATTATAACACAGACGTTTTCTCCAAGCCTTGTGTGGAATAATCATGTTTAATAATATTTCATTTTGCTTCCCATGGATTCTGATTAGAATTGAGTCTGCATCATCAAAAGAGAGGAATAATGCTCTTGATAGTTCTGTGATTTAAGTGCTCCCAAAATTAACACATGAAAGAATAATTGGTTGGGTGAATCTAAATTAGCATCATCCCGTGTTTAATAAGAAATGTTTTGTGCTCACTTTCTATCAGTCATCTACTCTTAGTGGTTGCACATTGGGAAACTTGGAGTAGGTAATCCATGACTGCTGAGTGCAGAAGGAGAGAGGATGAGTATCACCTGCTTCCTTTCTGACAGATCTAAGATACCGGGTGAATATTCAGAACCATATTGCCTGACTCACCAGCATGCGTGTTAAACTGCTGTTGACGTCTTCTTTAATCTCTGACACTGAGCAAAAGGAGGAGGAGGCTACCTCTCCTTTATGTTGTCTCCGCTGTTTCACGGATCCATCCACTAAGACTAGTCACCCCCTTCCCGTGCTCACTTTGTTTGTTCGCTTTGATGGAGGGAGCTCGTCAATGTCCTCCTCTCTGATTAGTCTTTAGCCACATGGCAACCATAAAGTCAAGCAGGCAGTGTAGAAACTGTCAGCCGAGGGGGGGGGGGTACCAGTGCTTTTCCCCCTGTATCTTATATGAATTTATTTTTTTGGGATTTCCCCCCCCTTTTTTCTCCCCAATTGTACTTGGCCCGTTACCCCACCCTTTCGAGCCGTCCCAGTCGCTGCTCCACCTCCTCTGCCAATCCGGGGAAGGCTGCAGACCATCACATGTCTCTTCCGATACACGTGGAGTCGCCAGCCACTTCTTTTCACCTGACAGTGAGGAGTTTTGCCAGGGGGACATTGTGTGTGGGAGGATCATGCTATGCCCCCAGTCCCCCCTCCCCCCTGAACAGGCGCCCCACCCGACCAGAGGAGGTGCTAGTGCAGCAACCAGGACACATACCCACATCCCACCCACAGACATGGCCAATTGTGTCTGTAGGGATGCCCGACCAAGCCAGAGGTAATATGGGGATTCAAACTGGCGATCCCCGTGTTGGTAGGCAACAGAATAGACCGCCACGCTCCCCAAATGCCTGTATGCATTCTTTTGAAGGGAATACTGCTGTATGACTGCTGTGTGAAACTATCCAACACCAAGGAAAATACTTAACTGACATTTACTGACAACTATTTACCTCATAAATAATTGTGTTGCATTTGAATCTTGCATTCAGTGATGCACAACTATGTCACTTGCAATCAACTAGATTCTCTATGATGGCTTTTTTCATCCCCCACCGGCCATCTGCATGGACCCCTCTTCACCTCACACTGCCTTGTGGTTTACTGCACTATACATTTTCATCTGTGCTGCTTTCAAAATGATGCCAAGGTTTTGTTGGCTAAAACACAAGGCTGATGTTATGTAGTGAGCTCACACTGCCTGGAGGCTCCTCACCGGCAGCTCAGAGATAATGCTTTGTTGAAGGAAAAAAAAACAGCAAAAAACAAATAAATGAGCTGGATGTCAAATTATTTTTTTTTCCTGAAAGACACGGACGTGGCGCAGAGAGCTTGTGGAATATTTAAAATCTATCAGTAGATTTAGTCAACATGTAGTAAACAAAGAATTAATTTTGCCTTGTTTAAAATTATAGATATCATGTTATTCATCAAGCAATAACTGCATTGGGCGTTCGAATCCCCGTGTTAGCTCTGGCTTGGTTGGGTGTCCTTACAGACACAATTGGCCATCTCTACGTGTGGGGAGCCGGATGTGGGTATGTGTCCTGGTCGCTGAACTAGCGCCTCCTCTGTTCGGTCGGAGTGCCTGTTCGGGGGGGAGAGGGAACTGGGGGGAATAGTGTGATGTCCCCCTGGCGAAACTCCTCAACTGTCAGGTGAAAAGAAGCGGCTGGTGACTTCACATGTATCGGAGGAGGCATGTGGTAGTCTGCAGCCCTCCACGGATCAGCAGAGGGGGTGGGGCAGCAACCGGGATGGCTCAAAAGAGTGGGGTATTTGGCCAAATGCAATTGGGGAGAAACCCCCCCCCCCAAAAAAAAGAGAACGTTTTTCCGTTATTCGCTATCTAATAAACATTAAACCATTATTCTTGTAATGTCTAAAGGTGTTTTGGGAAATCTTGTATTCAAGATGTTTTAAACACAGTTCATTGACATTCCAGTCTAAAGAGCGGTTTGGTTTAAATTTTCAGGGTATTGTCATTTGTTACTGTTCTGTTGCTGAAAAAGACTTTGGTAATCTGAATGTTTGTAAAGGAAACGTATCAGAAGTCACAGCTGTGGTTTCCTGTGTGCAACTGAATCAATACCACCCTTGACCTTTTCATTAATAGTGTGGTGATCCCATTTCTATTACTCTGATCTTTTCTCCAAATCCCTCTCTTGTTCCCAGGTGTTCCGGAGGAATTCCCAGCTTGATCCAGGCACACAGAAAAGTGTCCGTCTTGGCCTTAATGGAAATAGTACTTACAAAATATAAATTAATATTCTGTGGGCAAAAAAAACCTATAGAGACTTGTCCATCAACTGAGGCCCCGGTGAGAAATTGCACTTAATATACATGGATCTTGGCAACATACGTAGTCGTTGTTGCTTTAGTCAAAGATGACAGCTGAGTTTATCAAAAATCCATTTGGCGGTCGCGCGAAAAAATAAATAAATTAAAAAAAAATATGCACAGTGTTGTGCAATAAGACAGTAGTGGAATGTTATTAAATGTGGTCATTATGAGCTTGTATGATTTTACTGGCCCATGGTACCATTGTGAAAGATGTGAAGTGTGTGTGTATGGGGCGGGGGGGAGCGGGGGCTATGAGAAAAAGCAAAAGAAGGGAAAGAGGGAGGGACTCACCCCTCTCTTTTGTGACTCATGTACTGGCCGTTGGTGGAGGCATGCTGGTTGGCAAGTGGGTTCTTTGGCGGTGCCGGGGAGGACAGGTCAAGGCCCCGGTGGCCATTGTTACTGCTGTTGTGGTCCTCCTTCACTTGAGCATTCGTCACTTCCTTCCACAGTTGCTGCAGATCTGCTGGAATCATGCCTGAAACAAACAAATTGGATAATTAAATCAATTAACAGCTAATCCAGCTCTCTTCGCCACATAATTAAATCAAAGCTTCTGTAAACAAAGCCGAGTATTAATTAGAAATATACCACTACACTGAGATGCATCGAGAGCTAGGCTCAACCCCATCCCCCCAAAAGCTCCTATTCCCTCCCGTTCTTCCTGTGATCTGGAGCGTGTTTGTATACACAAATCCGTGGCATTCACACTCATTTCATGCTCTCAGTAAATAATTAACATTCAGACAAGGCATGAAATCTGAATAATCACCATCATTTTCTCTCACCAAGAGACAGGGGGAGAACACACATAACAAAAAGTTTACAATAGCTATGCGAGAAAATACCCCACCCCTGCCTCCTTGAGAAACAGGACCCTGGGGTAATATTCCCAAAAGCGCATTAATGTGCAAAATACTTAAAGCTCTGCACCGCCTCCAATTGACACTGAAGACTTAAACCTCATTTAACAAGTCAAGAACACTGCAACTCGTACATCCCTTTGAAAAAAAATCCCTTGAAGACAGAAGACATTTCTGCATGTGTTGAAAATAAATCCACAGCGTGTGTATGTTTTTCTTCTGCCGGGTGACAGCAATCCCGACACACAGGGCCAGACTGGGGGATGAGGGAGGATAATGCTGTTTGTACACCCCACTTTCCATGTCTGGGAGAACCGAGCCTTTGTTTGCACACACTGTATATGTGTGTACGTGTCCATCCATAGTGTGTGTCTGTTATTGTGCATCAGAAGTCTGCTTTCATTTGACACAAATGAGGCTAAAGCTGATTTGCAAAATATAAGATTTGGCTCCATAGGCGCTGCCTCTCTGGCCATTTGCATTGTCAGTCAAAACATGCTTCATTTGAGTATCAAGTTTCTTTAATAGCATACTGAAAGATCCAATATGTGGGGGGGGGCGTACGTGGAGATTGGTACTGGGTATTCAGATCTGTGCTTAAATGAGCCACATGTTTTAAGCATAGTGAAAGAAACCCTTGGAAAATGTGGTGAATTAAACCACAGACCAATAGGCAAGACCGCTCGTTTAACATTACAATTAATTAAATCCATCCTCAAAATGAGCACTGGCAAATGGAAGATGATTTGCACATGCTTATCTCGTTGGGTTTATATTCTCTGGCTTCCCCACACCCTGTTTCTAATCACCAGCTCTATAGATACCAGAAGTGCTCCTTTCAAGCACCAGATTGTAATACATTGTGTGCAAAATGCTTAGTCTTAATTCATTCCTGTTGTGAAAAATAACTGCGAGGTGAAGATCTCAATATGATCAGCAAAAATATTTTTAATTTGATAAGCTACTAAAGATTTTAATTATGCTGGTAATGGAGAACATTGGCCTAATGAGGCGAAGGACTCCAGAGAGACACAGGGGCTAAGAACTGTGAAATGAGTCTGATAGGATTGCTGTAAATTCACACTAGATCGTTTGCATATCAAAGAGCAGGAAATGATTGCAGGACAAATCAATAACCTTTCCACGTTCCAAGGAGCGTCTTTCCTCATTCGAGTATTCAAACGTGCTCTCTCTATTCTGTCTGCTTGTATTCTCCCTTATTCTCTCTGATGCCTTGATGTGCCCTAATCGAAGTGCACGTCCATGACAGGCTAAACATGCTTAATATTGTGGCCTACGTTAAAGCATGCTAATCCGTTGCTTGCTCATTTCCAGCTGCATTATCAAAGAGCCCATTGTTGTTTTGATGGTGTAAGAAATCCTTGGAGCCAACGTTTTTTTTTTCTCCCAGTGATGGCTGGTTTAAAAAAAAAGGAAGGTCACTGGTGATGTGAGTGTCCTGTGCTTCGACAGCAGGAACAATCATTTTCCCCCCACTTGGTGCCCAGTGACAGTGGGTGATGTATTTTTAGCCGATGTGTTTGACAGGGTGGCCCACACTGGCTCAATTACCCTGCAGTCCTAGTGACCCCAACACCACTGTTTACTCAGACGAAACTGCAGCGGATAGACCGGTCTGATGAGAGGGGTAACAGAGTGGGACCAAGTTGTCGCTTTCTGGATCTTGCCCGTGGTTTTATTGCACTCCATTTGCCTCTTCCTCCTTCCCATTCCTATCTAACCTTAACCTCATTGAGCCTCTTCAAAGTGTAACAAAAGCTATGGTTCATGATTCCACATAAATGACAATAAAATATCATTAGACAAATGTCTCAGAGGGCATTACATCCCGTGTTTGGACAAACCACGTTGAGCTTCTTCTGGAGTGGTCCCCATCCGATTACAGTGGGAGACATAATGACATTGATCTGTAAATCTGCTTTTTTTTTTTTTTTTTGGGTACCCTGTTTGTCTTTCTGCAAATTCTGTATTGGTTTATCTTTCCTCTTTCCATTTTTCAACACAACTGTTCCTCTCATTATGACTGGGGAAAACAGACAAGCACTTTAAAAAATGTATGTTGTTGGAGACACTTGATGGATCACCGGCCTCCCAACTCAATTTTACCTCTGCAGGTAGCTCTGGCACTGAGACAGGCCGAGCACTTCAACCTTTTCCTGTCCTTGTCCCCCTGTACCCAGGTGACCATGTTCAAGCAAGCAGAAAGTTGATTTAAGGTTCATAATGACATCAGTTGCAGGCCATCATCCAGCAAATAAAAAATGGCCCCCAGTGCTCTCGGCTCTTTAAACCAGGCTGTTACTTCTCACACACAGAGCCATTGCCATGGGGGGACAGTGACACTGCTATTAGTTTATTGTTCCGTCAGGCTGGGACCTCTGCTGCACCCCTGTTTATGTTGCCGTATTCGCTGGCCTGCTGATATGCACCCCTTAGGCCTAAAATATGTCCTATCCTGTTGCTGCAGGAACTATTACCAGTAGCCCACCGCTGGATGTATCAATCACTGACAGGTCAGCTGCATTACCCACCGCTGTCCCTGATGTGCTGCTGCACTGTGAGCACTTCATGGCTGGCCACATTCTTTGCTTTCATATCACCGACAAATTTGTCTTGTCACTGTCCCACTGGCCTCTTCGAGACAGCTTAACTAATGTTGTCCGGCTACCAGGACTCACTCTGTTACAGAGCAGCCTGGGAGAACATCGGGCCACAGAATGCACCTTGACCAGTCAGGACGTGCACAGAAAGAAGCAAGCTCTATGACTCACACACACACTCACACACACACACACACACACACACACACACACACACACACACACACACACACACACACACACACACACACACACACACACACACACACACACACACACACACAGCTAGCTGCTGCAGCTTGGAGAGCCGTGTGGAGTTGCACCGCTGCCTTACTCACTCTGATCAGGTCAAGAGCAGAGGCTTTTGGAGGAAGGAGCGGACCGCTGGATGATTTTTTTTCTTTTTTTATTTATGAGGGTAATATCCTTCCAAAACACATTGTTGTAATCTAAAACAGATATTGTTGGCCAGTTTCCAACACTCTGAACATTAATGTCAAAACCACAGGAGAAACAAATTAAAGTCCAGATAAAGTGAACAATTGTTCCCCCACCCAAATTATTTCTATCATATTTTTGTAAAGATAATTAACATGGGGTTCTTCAGTCAATCTATTTTGGATGAAAATGAATGTAATCTGTCTCCAGCAACAATTTTACAAAGCGCAGGGCTGAGAATAAAATTCAGCAAGAGCTATAATACGGTACTTTAAACCATTTTGTTTTCCAGTTTGGAAAAAATAATTGGCACATTCTTCGTCTTGATATGCAAACAAACAAAGAAAAGACACCATGCAGCGTATGTGAGGACATTTGCTTTCCTCAACATTCGCTCGGAAAAAATAAAAAATGAAAAAAAATCATCAGTTAAAAATCACGCTAATTCATCGCCCCCCAAGTCTGAATGCATAATCACCATGGCCCATGCAGGGCAGATCAACTCATCATCCCCACCCTAGTGCTAACTACTATCAGAATATTGTGGATTAGATCGGAGCTCCATAGGCCTGGCTCAGTGATGCATGAAAGAGTTTAGTGATGTGGAAAACAGAAAGGTCATCAATAACTTCAAACAGTCAAGCAGAAAATGTGTAGAATGGCAAGGGAAACCAGGGGCCTGGACCTAATTGTTTTAACAGCTCTATTAGACATCAAGTTAACCATCAATCGATTCAGAAGTAACCAGGGTCGATCGGATTAATAAACTACAATCAAAACTGAGTGCTTATGAGTCGGTCCCTCATTTTGATGTATTTACAAATAAGGAAAAAGAAAGAAAGGATGACCCTTCACTATATAGACTGACATTTGAGAGAAATCCCAAATGTTTAAAAGGGGATTTTTAAGAAAAGAGGTTGAGATGCCTTGGAGGTATTTGACAATGACATACTCGTATAAACAGGATGTTCTGAAAACTGTTTTGAAATCCAGTAAAAAGTATGATACCTTGCCATATTAGTGATGCAATGCTTTACTCAAGGGGTGTGTGCGTGTTTGCCAGACATCTGACACGCTGTTCT
Source organism: Lampris incognitus (assembly GCF_029633865.1). Lineage (NCBI taxonomy): Eukaryota > Metazoa > Chordata > Actinopteri > Lampriformes > Lampridae > Lampris > Lampris incognitus. The sequence goes on from NC_079212.1 coordinate 118,643,082, forward strand.
GTAGGGTAATTCAGCAACACACTCTTAACACAGCGGTCCGTCCACGGCTGTGCCTATGGCAATCGTCTGCTAGCGGATGAGTGATTCAGTACCCAGTCCAAACAATAACACGACTGTACAAACCCTGTTTGTGTTTGCCCATTACCTAAGCACCCTCACCACCACACCCCCCCCGCCAAAAGCCCTCCCGTTTTATCGCCCTTATCTTGTTATTTCAAAACTGTTTGTCTTAGCTGGGAATGAATAGTCAATGTCATGTTCCAAAACCTCAATGAAGGCCTCTTTGTCACAGAGGGACCACTCCTTAAGAAAATATTAAAAAATAAATAAAGACACAAACTTCCTGGCTAAACAACAAGAACTGACTCCTTATCACCTGACAGGGGGTTTCACAGACGCAGACTCGGTAGCAACAGAGTTAGTCGTCATCCTCTGGGCTAAAGGGGATTGTCATCAGGTACACGCCTATGTTAGGACAATTATATGTAGACAATGAACTGGTGGACAAATCTTCCAAGCCCCATCCTGGTCACAGCTCCACCCCCTCTGCTGATCTGGGGAGGGCTGCAAACTACCACATGCTTCCTCCGATACATGTGGAGTCGCCAGCCGCTTCTTTTCACCTGACAGTGAGGAGTTTTGCCTGGGGGTCATAGCGCATGGGAGGATAACACTACCCCCCCCAGTTCCCCCTGCCCCCTGAACAGGCGCCCTGACCGACAAGAGGAGGCGCTAGTGCAGCGACCAGGACACATACCCACATCTGGCTTCCCACCCGCAGACATAGCCAATTGTGTCTGTAGGGATGCCAGACCAAACCAGAGGTAACACGGGGATTCAAACCGGCGATCCCAGTGTTGGTAGGCAATGGCAGAGACCACTACGCCTTGGCCTGCATTTTTTTAAGATCAGGATATTTCCCTTTTACTGCCACTAAAGCCCTGAATGATAGCAGAAAAAGCAGCTATGAACATCCACGGCATCCTGAGCAGCAATTAACTGCTCACCTTAACGAACCACAGTTGTGATGGTTGTACAGTTTTGCATAAACAGTAGGTCAGTAATCCATTCTGTAATCCGCTCTATGTGCAATATGCTGCCTCAGTACAGCAGCACCAGGGAGCGGAGTAGAGATAAGGGAGAACATTTATATTTGTTTGGTTTTGTGTCGATTTTCCTGTCTCATGTGAGTAAACTTCTGGGTCTGCTAGCCCTGGTCGCAAGTGAGATTTAGCAGACCCTTAAAACAAATGAGTATTATAATAAATGACATAAACAATTATGTTCAGTAAATTTATCTGTGGGACACCTTGACATTGTAAGAGAAGGTGTTTCTATGTGTATTTAGTATGTGTTTATTCATTCTATTTTTTTATTTAACCTGTTGCACAGAACTTAAAAGCCTTTTTCCCAGTTCAGTACAAGCAGTAGGAACCATCATTAGTACCATATCTTCCATCCATCCATCCATCCATCCATCCATCCATCCATCCATTCTCCAAGCCATTGGAAAATGGATGGATGGATGTCCCATTTTCCTAATTAGGGTTGCAGGATGCTGAAGCCTATCCCAGCAGCCATTGGGTGGCAGGCGGGGAAACACCCTGGACAGGCCACTAGTCCATCACAGGGCCGACACATTCACACTGAGGGACAATTTAGCAAGTCCGATTCACCTGACCTACATGTCTTTGGACTATGGGAGGAAACCAGATCTTGGTATTGTAAAATATATGTGACACATTTCTGGGGTAGGTAAAAAAAAAGAAGAAGAAGATGTTTTTACTGAATGAATGAGCTCTTGATTACTGACCCTGAGTGAGGGAGTGCAGTGGCAGGCCTGTCTGGCCAGGCTGGATGGTGAGCAGCCCTTGTCTTTGGAGGTTGAGCAGATGCTGCTGCTGGACCTGCTGGACCTGCAAGAGCTGCTGCTGAAAGGCCAACTGCTGTGCAGATACCTGCTGCTCAGAGATACATAAACACACACACACACACACACACACACACACACACACACACACACACACACACACACACACACACACACACACACACACACACACACACACACACACACACAGAAAGTAAGGATAGTTTAGACAGGTAGGCAGACAGAGAGACACACCATCAGCAAACATATGAGAAATATAGGAGCTAGGGTAAACACCTTAAGTTAACATGCAGGTCTGTAAACACTTCATATACTAACCCTGCAAAGAAACATGCAAATTCAAAGTTCGAACATTTTGTACAGATCTGACGAGCCCAACAGTAAAATAGTTAATATTCAGAAAACTCAACTTGAGATACATTGTATCAACACATGTATTTGCACAATACCAATAGGTTAGTGTATGCAGTTGATCTTACATCAAACAGTATTGTAATTGTTGCATATTTTCATTTTGAGACAGGTAGCTTATACATCTCTCTCTCTCTCTCTCTCTCTCTCTCTCTCTCTCTCTCTCTCTCTCTCTCTCTCTCTCTCTCTCTCTCTCTCTCTCTCTCTCTCTCTCTCTCTGTCCTCTCTCTCTCTCTCTTAATTAACAAGGAGTCAGGAAGCAAATGACAAACAATGAAACAACATAGTTAATCATTCATAATAAGAGCCACAGGATTTTAATTACAGCCATTCATAATTCAGCAAACAACGTGTGACTAAATCAAAGTGCTTAATAACCACCCCAGCCACACTACCAGCTCTGCCATGCATGGCACTGAACTGGGAGATGTGCTCTTCCCCTACCCAGCACAGCAAGCTGGGCTAAATCACACACAGCACCATAGACTGACACAGGAACTCTTGTTCATCCGACTGTGCTACAGGCTATTACGGTAAAAAATGTTTTTATGAAACACTGCTGCATAAATTTGGACATTGGAGAAAGTAAAAAAAAGAAGCACACTTTGGCTCTGGAAAGTGAAATGTGTAAACTTGCCTGGGAGGAAAAAGTGTTTGAAGGATGAGCAAGAAGAACAGAAAATGGACAAGAGAGAGAGAGAGAGTCAGAACAATAAATGGGAGGAAATTATCCAATATCCCCAATCTTCTCAGAATCAAAACAAATAGGAGATGCTATTTAGATAAGAGGGGCAGGGAGGACAGAGAAAACTTTTAACTCTTTCATTAATCCACGGTCTCAACAAATCCTCAGCTGCCTCATCCGAATATGGATCATTGCCAACCAAACAAGTGGAGATAAGGCTTGGTAAAGACAATACTTACCTTGTTCAGCATTTTCTGAAAGATAAAGAGGGCAAAAAAAACCCCAAAACACGTATGCCACAGAAGTATGTGTAGGATAATGTGCCTGCATGTGAGTATACAGGACCGGTTGTGTGTGTGTGTGTGTGTGGGGGGGGGGGGGGGTTGTAGGGGTTAAAAAATCGTGTTGTGCTGCCAAGCTGTGCACCACACCCTGTTACTAAACACAGGATATACCACTTTGTTTACTTCTCACAATTGATTGCATAAAAAAAAAAGTTCCCGGTGCAGCGGCGATGTCAGGTCACCCACCGTTGGCACCGAACCACTGAAACAGCCAGATAAAAAGCTCTCCCTTCCCTTCCCGTCCCCTCCGCCTGCTCAACTTGTCAAAGGTTTCAAGCACCCCTCCCCTCTTCTTCTGCCCCACACCCAGCCCGCTGCCACAGCACTGGCTCACTAAAAATACACTTTTGGGCAGTACTGGCCCTAATATAACCACGAGGGTCATCTCATTAGATCAATCCAGTGGGGGGACACTGAGACAGTAGTAGAGGAGATTAAACATTCAAGAACAACTGCAATTGCTCACGAACAACTGCAATTGTTCACGAACTCCTATGTGGTCTAAGCGACGATGATAACGGTGAGAAAGGAAGAGAGACAGCGAGAGAGAGAGAGTGAAAAATATGATAAAGATCTCATAGAGGTGAAATGGGGGGGGGGATGTACAGGTGGCCCATGTCTCTGATCCACCCTATTTCTGGAAGAAGGTCGCTTCTTCTTCTCCTTTGCCTCCATCATAAAGAAGTGTCTTAGGTCTTCAGTGGCTCTCTGTTCTGCAGCTCCCATCTGACAGCCCAAGACAAAGATACATACTGGTGCTACAGGGGTGGGAGTTCACAGAGAACAATGTCTTTCATCAGCACCCTAAATAAATAGAGGGTGGCTTTAAAAAAAAGTTGCAAATGAATTTAACTCGCTCTCCTTCAGAATCCTTTCTTCTGGTCTCATCAGCTGACAGGAGCTCCTGTGCACTCCCAGCATGCAGGCACATTAAAAACCCCGGACCCAATAGACCAAATAGGAGGTTAACAAGAAGTGGCACGAGGGAGAGAAAAATACAGTCCCTGACAAATGATAAAGAGTGGCACTGGCAGGCCTTTATTGTCAAGCTTCAAATATAAAGTTAAAGATCTTTGAAAAACTAAATTTTGATGTCTTTAAAATAAAAGCGGCACAAAGCAACAACAGGGGGTTATTGTCTGCCAGCCACAGGGGAGTCGCTGCATAATTCTTATTCTGTCTTTTGATGGCTGTTAGAAATGCTATTGAAAAGAGAGAGAGAGGGAGAGAGAACAAGAAAACATCGGCAGAACGAGAGCCTCTCGAGGCTGCATCCATTTCCTGTGATCATACATAATACCCTTCAAAAGTTGTTTTTCTTTTCTTTTTTTTCTCTCCCCCCTCTTGCTCCATTCAACTGATCAATTGCACCTCCTTGTGCTTCCCCCATCCGTGTTGCTCCTTTCCCCTGCTCCTCTGGTGTTTACATCAGATGCGACTTGGTGACAGGCCCAATCTGAGGCCGAGGAGCTCCGCTGTCACGTTGATTTATGGAAGCATCACGCTACAACTTGTCCAAAGTGAAGCCCGCAGTTCATTAATTAGGGAACTGCGACTTTGAAGTTGGTAGCTCCGACAGCACACTAACGTGTGTGAGTGTGCACGAGTGTGTGTGTGTGTTTGAGTGCCTTTAACATTTAGCTTAATTTTCTATGCTTTCTCTCCCTTCCTCTTTTCCCTGTTGAATTCCACGTCGGGGGAAAAGAGCGAAAAAAGACATTCCCAGAATGTCTTTGAACCTCTTTTGACCGCACAATAATCATTTTCTTTGTCCACAGTGATGCCTGTATCCGCTGGTCATTAATACGCATTGAGCTGCAGCCTACGAGCGAGCCCCGGTATACTGTAGGGAGCCACGGAGAGAGAAAGACAGAGGCTGAGAGTGAGGAGGGATGAAGAAAAAAAAATGAACACGGGCAACAAAGCTGGGAGTGTACTCTGCACTGATATCTCAGAATTACATGCCTTCTCTCCCTCTGCCATTTCCATGTTAATTACCTAGGAAAGCCTCTCAGATTTGTATGCTACATGTTCCCCCCTCTTTCTCCCTTTCTGCTTTTCATTACGTCCAACAAGAAGACTCACAGGAACGGTCATCTCTTCTTGTTGTGCAGGACGCTTGTTTACTTAGCAAAAAAACAAAAAAACAAACAAAAAAAACAAGCATCATCGTTTATTTGATAGGCCAGGCCATATCAGTCAGCTGTCTGAAAATGGGACACAGTGGTCTTGGTATCGTTCAACTGTTACGATTCACCCAGTCTAACATACTAATCAGAAGCATGAGTGCACTTGATTCTCCCTCTCTTTTCTCTTTCCTCTAACCGCAGGCTGGAAGCAGATGTTTTTTTTTAGGGGGTTGGGGGTGTGTGTGTGTGTGGGGGGGATGCATGCCTTCCATACTCTGTCTGGCTGAGGAGCCTGGTAATGGCAGGCAGTTGGGGTGATGTCAGCCTACCTCTTTACTCTGCTTGCTGCCCACATGCTGCTGCTGGTGCTGCTGCTGCTGGAGGAGCTGGAGGTGGAGCTGTTCTTGCTGCTTCTTGTAAAACTCTTGGAGTTGCTGCTGTAAAAGACAGGAGCCATGTTAAACAATCAGCTCTACAGTAACTAGTGTGTAAAATACTCAAGTGCTGTGTCTTACTTTCAGGACTAGCCTGTTGCTGAAGTCATTCCATTACATGCCGTACTGTAAATAAGATTGATCGTCTTATTTTTCCACACGTGATGGTACAGTACCTGCTGTAACATGAGGGCCTGTTGCTGTTGAAGGAGCACCTGGAGCTGCTGAGGGCTCAAGACCTGCTGCTGGAGAATCTGCTGCATCTGCTGTGGAGTTATTACTTGAGGTGTCATCATAGCCACTGACACTGGAACCTGCAAACACACACAAACACAAGAACATGCACATACACACAGATATGAGAAAAAAAACGAGGACGACTGTCAAACATTTTGTCCCAGAGTATGAGCCGAATGCAACATTGGCACAATATATCAAGAGAACTAACGGAATCATGCACCCATCCTTGGGTCACACATGAAGGTGACAGCGACACTACAGTGGAGTAGTACTTGTCACGGATGTACACCATTCAACAAAAGCCACTCAAAGGAGACAGCTAGGGGTAGTCTGCCTCCCCTCTCACTGCCTATTTAGATCTGCCTATCCATCTATATGTCTTTCTATATGTATCTAGCTATAAAACAATCCCCTAGTCTGTCATCTTGGTTTATTACACTCCCCCTGCTTCTCACACAGCCAACTGTCCCCGGCCATCATGACACCACACCGGACCGAGGAGGACTCAAGGCACGGGTTGGGCAAGCCTCACAACATAACCCCCCCCCATCACTTCCCCCCGTCACCTTCGTGAACAGCAACCCCTCTTTAACAAGCCTTTAGCAGGATCGGACATGATCCGCATCTGTTGTGATGCTTGTCAGACTCGCCATTTATACAATGTGGCAAATATGCCACACCTGAGAACACAAGAGATCGCCCCGATACACTGGGGCTCTCTCTCTCTCCGCACGCGTGTGACATGTTGTGTGAGAGGGTTTCATTAGAAACACTGTCAACAGCAATCTATTTATGTGGCGGTATAAGGTGCCTGGAGGGAGGGGCCACGGTGATGTACACGCCAGCTTCCAACCAAACTCCCAGAAGAAAGGTGCGAGTGCACGACTCCTCAAAACAAGTGATTTGTTGTGACACCGAGAGAGCCTCCTGCCATTGTCAGGGTGCCTTAATTGCTCCAGCGGTGTGTGGGACTCAGAGTGTGCCTGGATGCTGCCACTCACCGCTCTGATGTGCGATACCATTAAAAGCTGCTTTCATTGACATTCCGGTGACAAATGGCAACTAAGGTGTAGTTGATAGTGATGTGCAGTTGCAATTGTTACTACGTTTTGGAGATGGCACTCGAGTGTGTGTGTGTGTGTGTGTGTGTGTGTGTGTGTGTGTGTGTGTGTGTGTGTGTGTGTGTGTGTGTGTGTGTGTGTGTGTGTACGCACATACACAGAAATACATGTGTTAAGCATGTGTGTGTCAAAATGAGCTTTGTGTCTCACAAGCTGATGTCAGCGACTGATAGAGCGGACATTAGGGGTGCGAGTCTGTCTTCACCAAGGTTACCCAAATTGTGTGGTGGCCTCATAACTAATGACACCCCCTTTGAATTTTTCATGCATTTCTGAATGTAATTTAGCTGTTTAGAATCTCATCTGGCTACTACAGGGGCTCCTCCTGACATGCACCCTGCAAGCGTATCACCTTTTCCTGCTCCCACCATAGCATTAAACAAAAACAAAGTGGCACGGTAATGAACAGCTTGTGCCGGGGACTGTGGAGGAAAGGGCGCCGATGTCAAAACAGGACAGACCAGCTTTGATACTCCTAGTTGACTTCATTGAGAACTACCATACCTCACTGGGGCTTGTGTTCTTCTAGCCCCCCGAAGAACAGAGGAGGTGAAGCCCCACCCAGCGCCAGCACACTTCACATTTCTCATCTCCAGCACCAGACATATGGGCACAAGGAGGAAAATGCAATATTAATTTCCCCCTGTATTACATCTTAATATGCAGTCCATCTTGACTTTTGCACATGGCTTGTCCTGTCATTTGCATAGTCTCGGCCTCCCGTTTCCTAATTTCACAGTCATTATCCACAGAAGTCCTTTTTTCTTGGCATCACTAATTTTGATGAACTATTTTGAAGGTCATCCAAGCAGCCCTGTCTCACTGACATGTAAGCTCTGTACGTGATGTGGCAGATATGCGCTCCTCTTTAAAAATGGCCCTACAGCACTGCTGAAAATTACCCCCCCACACACACACACCAAGAAGAAACAGTGATGGTTCTTTTTTAGATGCTTTACAATTTTACTACATGCATTAAAAATCGAGTCTATATTTGACATGCTCCATTTGTTTTGCTTGCATATTAACACTGCGAATTCACCCATATTTTCAAACGTATAATCATTTCATCATGCATCTTTGAAGTCAAATTTTGCAGAGTGCATGAATGAACGAAGCAAGAAAGAATAAACCCGAAATTAACACAGAGATTTCACAGCTCTCAACAGCCAACAATTCCACTGCAAATTCGATTGAGATTTAATATAATTTAATTGTCTTTATTTTTACACCTTGGGTTGTATAGCTCCTCATGGCACATTCACACCTCGACTTGTCAAGATTAGCTGGGTCATAGTAACTCCAGTTAAAGCAGCTTCCTCCCTGCACAGCCCCAGCAAGAGGCTATTACAGTTACAGACCCCATTTTATTACCCATTACTACAGAGGTCATTAACAGCAAGAGGGATTGTGCGCTTCTTAACCTATTGATCAATGTAACTACTACCATTTAATCCTGTGCTGAAGGAGTGAAAATCTGCCTGATACGGGGGAATATTGAGGAGAGGGGTGGGTGGGGGGGTACTTTAATTGAAAATTATTGCCCTAGCTGCTGTATTGTGCCTCTTTAGTGCAAACACGGGATGACAGTCGCCATTTAGAGCACTCCCATACGGTGCACTCGCTTATCTCTTGAATATCAACACGGCTCCGACCAAACCACAAAACTATATCCCTGTCTAAAGATAGTCTAGAGGGGACTCGCACAGGACTAATAACTTGAGGACTCCTTTGAGCCCAGCACTAATCTGCTCCACCAATACATGGTTGTGAAAAAAAGGGGGACGTTCTGGGCATGCCAGAAATAGCTGACGTTTATGAATTTCGAGAAGGTGTGGTGTACTCCAGGTGCCTCACATGCATAAACATTCAAACCTGGAACATTCTTACACAGCTGCAGAGTGACTGGAGGCAATATACTGTACCAGCACAGGCCTGCTGCCCAAACACCATCATACAAACACAGACACAGAATTAGACAGACAACACACACACACATGCATGCACGCGCGCACACACACACACACACACACACACACACACACACACATACACACACACACACACACACACACACACACACACACACACACACACACGGACACATATACACACACATATACACACACACACAGACACACACACAAACCTGAACTGAAGTATGATATTTGTTGCAAGCACCTACAGGCATATGTACAGTTCATACCATATAGGAGGGGCCAAATCATATTTACCATAACCACCACACTGTGCTTGAACAACGTACACAGTGTACCCAACTCAATATAGTCCAAAAAAATGGCTCAGCATGGAAAAAAAGAAAATATTTCAAAAGCATTAGCTCGTTCCATTATTTTGTACCTTTTTTTTAAATTTCAACCAAAATAATTGCGATTACAATTAACTATTACTATCACAATTCAAGTAAAATAATTGTTATATTAATTTTCAATGAATAAACTATTTATTTCATTAATTTGATTTTTATCTCATGGTATTAAAATGTTTTGCTCTTATCATTAATCTGACTATGCACAGGATTTCACAGAAACAACCATGGGCAGAGGAAAAAATGTGTATTGATGTATGCGCCTGCTCACATACACACACACACACACACACACACACACACGCACACATGCACACATGCACACATGCACACACACATGCATGCACACACACACAAACCTGCAGTCAAACACTCAAAATCACACACACAATGACAGTAGAGAGAATTTGCTGTCGTTAAAGCCAGCTTCTCTTCATGCGTCACCAGTCGACAGAACAAGCACAGAAATACGATATTCTAACGAGGGAACACAAACGGAACATATGAGGATGGCAGACTCAGTAATTCTATGTTGATGAACATGCTCTCCTATAACCCACTGACCCTTCCCCCATCGCAAAGCAGAGGTGAGCGCCTGGTGAGACGGAGTAGGGGTGAGCCAGGCTGGCACTGGGTTAGCCTCCCTCCCAGCACCAAGGCAATTAAGAAGAACAGAGATGAGGGGAAAAAGAGGCCAGTATCACTGAGACTGGAGAAGATATTTAACTGGCTATGAAAGTGAAGGTTACATTAAGGAAAAATGAGGAAGGAAAAAAAATAGCAGAAAATGATCAATTTTTCATTTTTTTGCCCCCTGGGGTCATTTGTTTTGTAGGGACATCAAATGGAATGGGGAAGTTAAAAAAAAAAGAAAAAAAGAAAAGATTAAAAAAAAATCCAAGCCCTTGAGAAATCAGAGAGGCCAGTCTGTTTGATGCTGTTGTTCTACCTCCGTGTAAGACAGACAGCAGCAAAGGAAAGGAGCCCCTGTCTTGAGTATGATCTTGAGAAGTCCCGGCTTCTGAACGTCGCTGAAATGAGGATTTCACAGGAGCCATCGCATTCAAGTAATGCATGAACATAATTAGTCGTCGATAAGATTCATAAGACAAATTTCGCATCACCCATTCATCCATCCATCCATAATCCAAACCGCTTATCCTGCTCTCCTGACTGAAATATGTGAAGGCGAGGATAATTTATATATTTATATATATATATAATCTATTTTTGCAATAATAATTACACTAATTATCCAAAAATAATAATTTATAATCAATCCCAAAAACTAATAATGTAAAAAAAAAAAACAATAATCATGCACATGTGATTTGTCATATCAACACAATAATAAATAAGCGGAGGACAGAATTACCTATCACTGATCGTGTTAAGACCTTGATAGCTCTTCTGTCATCAGTGTTCATGTTGCTTGAAATCGTTTGGTACTCAGATAAACAGGATAACCCTGCTCACATTTTCCCTTCATTTGGCATATATGAATATGGGTGATGGTGGTGGTGGTGGGGGGAGGGGTTTGGGTCTAAATGATACACAGCAACTGTAAAAACAAAACTCTAGATTGCATTTTAATTAACTTTCAAACTGCAAACAAACAGGTTTTAAGAGGAGTTGGGTCCAGCGTCGGGTTTAAACAAACAAACTGCTGAGCAAAGTGAGTGAAGCTCTCACCCCAACAATAACAGCAGAGCTGTGTGCTAGACGCTCTTTCCCACACTCGAGGCGGCCGCCACTGCAGGTGCCCACTGCTGAGCACCACACAGGGGGTACGGCCCTCCAATCTTACCCGACACACACAAGTATGCATACACATAAGCATGCACGCACGCACACACACACACACAGCAGAGCTGATATCAATCTACATGGCAAATTGTTGACATTTTCTTATTATATACAATATGTAATAAAAACATTTTCACGTATTTTACTTATTTAGAAGTGACCTTTTCTCATGTATTTGATAGTAAATACATAATGACAAAAACCTTGAAAAAAATAAATTCATTCCCATTGCTGATGCCATCTCTTTTCACATCTGACCTTTCAAGCCACACCCCTAAATGGGAATTTTCTGGCACCAGGGTAACTTGAAATTATACTCCGGCTCATGAATGTATGTTGACCACTGCTGTCTGCCATCAAAACCGACGCGAACAAACTTTCACCTCTCTGCTTCAAATGTGAGCATCACCCTCTGTGTGTGTGCCCATGATTTATGGTTTACCAGCTCAGCGCAGTTATGCAACAGTAAATGTCTTCAGATGCATTATTTGAGTCAGCTGAGATTTAATTAAGATCACAGCCTCTAAAAATCCACTTCAAATGAAATTGTAGCCAAAGACAATGGCTGACACATCCTCCATACAGATTGCTTCTATTCTCTGCACACCAGCAATGCAAAGCTAATCCTTGTTTCCATGACGGCAGACAAATAGGGCACAAAATGTGTTGCTTCTTCAGCTTCTTGTGTTGTTGTGCTTTGTGACACGTAAACCGTGCAGACAACTCGTGCAAAACATGTATCACTGACCACGGACAAAACGAGACATGCAATGCCAAGATGGCACGGAATGTGAAAGTTAGTCGGAGATGAATTAGCACGCCTAATTCTGTGGTTTTCACAGCCCCGGCCGATTCAGCCAAATTCTTCATAAATGCTGGCTTATAAATATTATCACCCTTTTAAAACATGTAGCTGGAAGCAGAAATCACCACCTATGATTGTAATTTCCCTCATTAATACATCTCTGTACGTTAATAGTTGGTAACCTATCTACAACTCTGATCATCATCATAACCAAGTAGTTTCTGGGAATTGTTCAGAAAATAGCCCTGTGTGAAAAAGCGGTTTTCAAGTAAAAACATGTACAAACAGCAGAGCGCAGCTGGTAGCTCACTATATCACTGCTAAACTATTCCCCTTCTCCCCTCACACTCTCAACCAGCCAGCTCCACTACAAAGCCATGGCCATCTCTGTTAAGGATAATCCAGCAAACCGTGGCGCTCTGGCGGCTGCCCTCTGAGCCTCCCTCCCCTGGTACAGGGCTAATATCTGGTTGCCTATGTCATGGTTTAGAAATGACAGGTGCTGGCAGCCCCTCGCCTTGACAGGCCACTGCACAAATAACGGCCCTGCCTGAAAGGGCTAATGCACTACTAATGAACAATAAATCAACTTTGATTACAAACTGTCAACCCAATCAGCTCGCACCCCAGCTCTCCCAAACTGCAAGTCCCAGCACAGCTGCACAGCATTACGGTGCACGCTGCGCTGTTTAGGCATCACTCACTTCCTCCTCTTTTTTCATTTTCATACATCTGATCCGCACCTCCGCTGGCCAGTCTCTGCTTCTATCATTCAATATCCGACTCATCCGCTTCCTTACCACTGACCCAAAACTGCAGAAAACGCTCGCACCGAAAAACGCTTCAGCAATTGAAGTTATCACAGCATGGCGAGTGCAAATAAGTAATGGAAAATGGAAAATGTTGGCCTGAATCCTTGAGGAAATTTGGGTGTTTTTAAATGTTCATATTGACATGTGTTAGATGTAAGTTAAAATTCACGCTTTCGGAGGACGTGACACGTTTATCATCAAACTGCGCAAAAGTACCACCGAGTCAACATCTGTCTCGTGTGTAATAAGTCGGGTCTGCCAAGTATGACTCAAACTTGACACCGGGACTAATGATGGAAGAAGGAAGTTGACCAATGCAGACTAACTTTCCCACCTTAATGCACTCACTTAATCGACACAAACACACACACACACACACACACACACACACACACACACACACACACACACACACACACACACGTACGAACGGGGACACACACACACACACACACACACACACACACAGACTGCATAAAAAGCACGAAACACACAGAAACCTTCACACTTACTGACTTCAGAGAGACATGAGTGGTGACATTTGGAGTGACAGCATCTCTCTAACGTGGTTTGGTGGTGGCAGCATCAAATATAGAGCTGTACTTCCCTCTGCCCTAATTCACTGTGACACGGTGAAGAGAGTGAGGATTAGCCCAGGACACAGCCAGAGAGAGCAAGCAAAGTCTGAGCAGCACTTTCTAATTCTAACAAACACATTCAACTAGCCACGAGTAGCTCGGCACGTAGAACCACTGGCAAAAAACAGTACAAAAATAGGAGCTCCTTCTCCACAAACGGGAGTGCCAAACGCTGGAAAGGTGTCACATAATGACATAATGAAGTTGCAAAAAAAAAAAAAATCCATAAAATGAAAATGTCAAGAGAGAATGCAAACCTGTCCCCTGTTTTTCCTAGAACTTTCCATAATACACAAACATACGGTACAGGATCCTGCTTAACTGGTTAGCTCACTATCACTAAAGTAAACAAAACTGAACAAACAAAGTGAAAAGGAACACAGCAGTTTACTGTACGAGTTCAGTAAATACAATAACCAACAAGCATGCAAAGCAGACAAACTGTAGCTCACATGAAGAAAACAAAAAAGATTATTCTCAGTCATCTATGTTACAACAGATAACAGATAGCAGCCGCATCCTGACACAGACAGTCTCATCTGAAAAAACAGAATGAATCTTCCCATAAAAATATATATATATATATATATATATATAGCAGCTCTACATACACTGATTCACACACTGTGCTCCCATTGTAAAGGAAAAGAAAAGCACACACACTATCAGTTTCTCAACAGTACAGTAAATCCCGAATCACTTTTCCTGTTAGGTAAACTGCATGACAAAATTAACCATTTACAATTGTAGAACATCAACAACAGGCACACAATGAGCCTACTTTTCTCTTTTCCCTGGTCAAATTAAATTGTCAAGTTTTTTTGTTTTGTTTTGGGGTTTTTTGACACAGGAAAAGGTGGCAAAATCACAGAAATCAATCATATTGACAAACCTGGCAAACTCCATTTAGCTGGCAGGGTAAACAGAGTGCTGGGCCGCGCGGTGTGAAGTGTAGCAGAGCGGAGAGGAGAGCAGCGAAGGAAAGAGAGAGAGAGAGGGAGAGAGAGAGAGAGAGAGAGAGAGAGAGAGAGAGAGAGAGAGAGAGAGAGAGAGAGAGAGAGAGGGAGGGAGGGAGAATGAGAGAGCGAGAGAGCGAGCGAGCGCGAGAACAAGAGGCAGGCGGGCGGACGTTGCTGCGCTGTGGTGTCTCCAACCTTCCTCGGGATACAGACAGATTGCACGCGCAAGGTTGCTCCCCGGCTGACAAGATACAAAACTATCCAATCAACCACGCCCTTCTCCACCAATCACAACCAGCCCACTAAACATAATCAATTCAAATAAGGCCACACAATGAGGTGCTGCGGGCAGGGCTGCAGGTGAAGCCATGCCTTTGTGTGGGGGCCCCTTTAAAAAAAAAAAGCCACAGTTGACGGCTGTTAACCCTTTGACCCCTGCCGGGACTCCGGCCGAGCTATTGAAACAATGGGAGCCTAAAGAAAAGAGGCCCTTTAATTAAACAACAGATAAGTAAACACAGCTATCCAGCGGAAAGAAAGAAAGAAAACTGGCCCCGCTATCAGCCCCTTTATTGTTCTTATTGTTCTACTAAATGGAAGTGTTTATAGTGCCAGCACCAAGAACAGAACTCATTTCACATTCTGAAAAACAACAAATGTACAAACAACTCAGACGCTTTGTAGTTGTTTGTTTTTGTTTTTCCTTTTCTTCCCGTTTGATTTATTTCCCAAACTGAGACAATACCATATGTAAGCATCTCATTTTCAGGCGAAACACTCATTTTATGAGAACAGAGCTTGTTTGCATCTCTGTTGTTGTTGTTTTTTTTTCCCCTTACTAATGTTACGTGTACACACACACATGCACCAGATTATACAGATAACAGCTACAGTGTATCATTAGTTTGGGTATTTTCATTCGTCTTACCAAACAAGGTAACCCGAATGTTTGATTAGAGTTTTGTATATTTAACTGAACATCGGACCTCAGACAACCTAAAAGCGATTGCATTAATAGGCGACATCATGCCAACTAGCAGGCAATCTATCCAACTCCACGCCAATGAGAGCAATTAGCTGTCATGATATCATCACACACTTTAACACCTATATGCACCCAGCACTGAAAAAACACAGACGGGGAGAGGGAAAAAGGGTGACAACAGGACTCTGCCACCTACTGGAGATTGGACAGTACTCTACAGAGGAGAGAAGGTAAAAGAGGGATTTATCAAACACATATCCTCCTATCTTTTCACAAGCTGTCAACGCATCATAATCCAATAATATTCAACAATGTCTCCATCTATACTATGTGTGACCTTAGAAAATAACACATCTATTTGTTAGACAAAATAGGGGGGGGGACAACACTTAATTGTATTCAGACCCACCTAGAATGAACCTTTGCAGAAACACATCTAGGATCCGTTTCTAAGAAATGAAACTTAGTTAACTGTCAAAACAAATAACATCATCAGCGGAATAACAGGGCTTTCCAACACCACAGGTAATATGAACAACTGTAAACCTGCAGCCAAAGATGGAGGAATGTGAATGGGATACATTCCAGTCCACAAATACACTGGTAAAATAAACACAACACCTGCGTAACAAGTCACTGTTCTCATCTGTTAATAACCAACAATGAGCTGTGCAAAGATGGCCTGACCTATATAAATTATTGACTGGGACACCTCAAGTGTCAAAAGTGACAATTCCAATACATATCGTAGAGAATAATTAAGTGGAAGAAAATGTTTTTTATTCTCAGTATGACACACTGAGATAGCTGTAACACAACGACAGTGACATACAAGGCATCTACATGCACACATACACACACACATGCACACATGCTCACATGTGCACACACACACACACACACACACACACATACACAGTGGTCTAGGATGTGGCCATACTCCCTCTCCCCCAGCACTCTCCCCTGGGTGACATGTCGGCGTATTCTCAATAAAACACCTTCTTAGCAGTAATAGGCCACTGTTCTCATTTCAACGTTCCCAAAGGCCTCATGATAAATTTAGCAGACACACAGTTCAAGCCTCCCCTCTCACACACTGTCTCTCTAATCCATTGCCTCTGTCTGCGCATTGTACAATAATTACACATATGTGTCGATGTGATACACAAGCTCAATAGATCCCCCCCCCACCCGGTAAAGAGACACATCGATAACTCTGAGCCTCGAACCATCGCCATGCGTAATAGTTTACAGAAAACGCTGAAGAATTCTTCTCATGACACAGTAGTTGACATTATAAAATACTCACGTTTCCTGCTTGAGTCAGGCTGAAAGTGCGAGTTAATGTCTGGCCTGGCCCGGGCTCTATTCTGCTTAACTCCGGCTAAAAGATAAAGCCTGAATTACAAAGTGTTCCCAAACAATTACGCAGGCTACAGTGAGAGAGCTGTGATGCTTTTGTGAACCTACATCTCACTTCTCTTGCTACAGGTGTACAAAGAGAGGTAAAGGTAAAGAATAAGGAAGATGTTACCTGTAGGTTTTGCTTGAAAGGAACTGGTGACCTCGACCTTTATCACGAACAAACAAATAAATTCAAGTTCCTGTGTATGCAAAGTAGATCACACTGTTTACTGACAGAGGGCGTTGGATGGGCAGGTGCAGAGCCAACACAGATAGCATCTGCTTTTTACAATTACGTGGAAGAAATATATATATCTTGGAAAACAATCTGACGATAAAATATCAGTCTTAGAGAGATCGCAGTCTTGCATAGAGATAAATAAACTGTGAGATCTAATGTATCCAGTTCTGTTATCAAAGTACACTTTATTTATTATTTTTTTTGGGGGCATTTTTTTTAACCTCTATTAGACAGCGAGAGTGAAGAGGCAGACAGGAAATGGTTAAGAGAGAGGGGTATGCCACGCAACAAACATCGCCGGCTGGATTCGAACTGGCGACCTTTGTGGCCACGTGACCATGCCCGTGTTGCGCTGTAACCAATCAGCTACAGGGGAGCCCCGTGTTTTCCATGCATCTTTCATACCTACAGTGTATTTCTATGTATGTATTGTAGGTACCTGTCTGTCATCCATCAATACTCCTCTTTCACATTTACTTATATGAATTCATCTTAATGTCTGTCTAATTACTTGTCATGCATCGTATTGAAGACTGTTATCAATACTATCATGCTAATGTCACATTACTGTCCAATTACCCAGTTAATAGGAAGATCTGATTTTGATTTGTGTTAGAAGTAGTTCGGCAAACCCTTTAAATGCACCGTGTGCATCAAGAAGAGGATAGTGTGTAGTTTCTAACTCACCAGAGCAGCGGGAGGAAAATATTTTTTATGCACTGAACAGCAAACAGTGAGCAGGTCCTGGGTCGGGGCCGGGCCCTCCTGCCCCATTTCAGTCAAGCTCTCCTATCTGAATGGCCCCTAATGCTGCAGCTTGATAACCAGCACGATCTAATGATTTCCCCACAAAACACTTATTAAGAGGATTTCAATTTCTCACTTCAACTTGGATTTGTTGAATGTGTTCATGTTGCATTTGTTTGTGTTATATTTCATTCTGCCAAATTTTTACATAAACTTACTGACGTATCGATAATCCTTTCACCATCTGCAAGGGTCGCTCTAGCGCCGCTGAATAAAATCATATTCAAAGAAAGCGTATTATTATTACTGTGATAACAATGCTGTGAATCATGACTGTTAACATCTGTTAATCATCCATATTCACTGGAAGCACAAAATAACTAATGTTTTCAATGAGCGAGGCTATCGCTGAAAGCCAACTGGAGTTATAATGAGTCACATCTGATTCTAAGTGTTCCTTCTGGTCTATTATGCATGGGTTTAGTTATTTACTTATAATTTTAGCACTCGAGAGCACATTGTTTAGTCAGCACATGTAAAGTCTGTATTTGCAAAATATTTCCTGAGGTGATATGCCAGCTAGTGTATATGGGGTTTGTGTTTCTGTGTTCTGTCGACTGTGGTTTTTCACTTAGTCAAAACAAGAACACTTGGGTTTGAGCAACATCAATTTCAGGAGGTGGGGGAATTTTTGCCTCTTGTTTGTTGACTGATTTATCTTCGATCTAAATCAACTCTATTGTGGTAGACACTTTCTTCAGCATTTTGTTAAGCTAAAAGACGACTTTGAACGATATTGTACAGGTTGTAAATCTGCTATTGTAGAGACATAAGCGCCTCCAATTCAGCAATGGCAAATTAAAATTTAATTCCATCCACCTATCTAAAGCCACTTTATTTTTCATTTTTGTCATTGTACAGTTTTTTCTGTTCCAGTGAATTTGTTCTCTGCATTTAACTCATCCTATTGTACAGGAGCAGTAGGCAGCTGCAGCACCCGGGGACCAACTCCGGTTCTTCTTTCCACTGCCTTGCTCAGGGACACAGGCAGGAGTATTAACCCTAACATGCATGTCTTTTTGATGGTGGGAGGAAACTGGAGCACCCGGAGGAAACCCACACAGACATGGGGAGAACATGCAAACTCCACACAGAAAGGACCTAGGACGGCCCTGGGTTCAAACCCAAGACCTTCTTGCTGTGAGGTAACAGTGCTAACCACTGGGCCACTGGGCCACCCCATAATTGCCCTATCTATCCATCATCATTCATCTATCTATCTACATACTATATGGCAGTGAGCACACCATTTGAAGGAAGAGTCCTGAGGTGAGACAATAGGTAAGCCGAAGTAGCCATTATGACAAACTGTTTACCGAATCCAGACTTGATTGATGAATATATGTCTTGTTCTACCCAGTGACGTCCCCAACTGTAGGTCCGGAAAAAAAGACAAATCTTTGACAAGGTGTGTCTTAATACTGCAAGATGCCTTTTTTTTCCTGACATGTGATTAATTGCCCTGTTTCATTTTTTTTAAATTTATCTAAAATGTTCCCCCTTTTTCTCCCCAATAGTAACCAGCCAATTACCCCACTCTTCCGAGCTGTCCCATTCGCTGTTCCACCCCCTCTGTCGATCCGGAGAGAGCTGCAGGCTACCACATGTCTCCTTCGATACATGTGGAGTTGCCAGCCGCTTCTTTTCACCTGACAGTGAGGAGTTTCACCAGGGGGACATATTGCATGGGAGGATCACGCTATGCTGCCCAGTTCCCCCTCCCCCCGGACAGATGCCCCAACCAACCAGAGGAGGCGCTAGTGCGGCAATCAGGAGACATACCCACTTCTGTCTTCCCACCCACAGACACGGCCAATTGTGTCTGTAGGGACGCCCGACCAATCCCCGTAACATGGGGATTGAACCGGTGATCCCCGTGTTGGTAGGCAAGAGAATAGACTGCTACAGTACCTGGACACCCCCTGTTTTGTTTCTTAAGCCAACCAAAATGTCAAATGAGAAAACAGCAGAGAAAATTTCACATTGTAAGTTTCTGATGTTCTTAAGCGGTCTATAGACAGTCAAAACTACATGCATAAACCTTGGTTTTTATCTGTCATTGCACAAATGAGGGAAGTTAATTACTGTACACACGTTATTTTACCATATATTGATACAAAAATCAGACTAGTTATGGTTTAAATTCATGTTTCAGTCAACATGTGCTCATGTCATGTTGTTGGTTGTGTGGCTATATTACATACATATTCTGTAAGGTCATACCATTGTAATCTTTATCCATATTTGGGTCATTTTTCATAATTTTAGATATTTTCAGACAATGCATTATCACATAATTGGAGTCACATAATTTGCATTTATTTATAGTTTTATGTTTATGTTTACAATATACTGTACTACTGTCAATGTTATTTTGCATATATCCCATATTTTTCTTTCTCTGCAAGAATTTCTGCAATCTTTTTTTGGTGTAAATGATGCTGTTTGCATTCATGTTTTCAAATAAATCCTCATCCAGGAACTTTACTTGTTTTGACATGTTTTGGTTGACATGTTAAATACCATCATGATGTTTTCAGCTTCTGCTGTTGCATTTTCATACCAAGTTCATATGTTGCAATGTCATATACTCTAATGGTGTTTTCCTTAGAATGTGTCCCAAGTTACTGTGCTGGTTGTACTACTGTGCTTGCCTTCTATGTATTGTTGTGAGTTTTTTTTCCCCCGATAAACTTAGTTCTACTATTTTCATTTAGGTTGCAGCTTCTATGATTCACTTTCACAGTGTATTTAATTTCGAATGTCATGCAATGTCATTTAATTCCATCTAAATGCATTCTAATCTAATGAGGGCAAAATTGCACAACGTCCAAAAAAATATGGGTCTCTTAATTATGTCTTCATTTTACTCAAGGCACTTTTATTTCTTGATGGCTTTCACACAGTCTGATAGACATAATTTTCTTGAGCCTGTTACTTTGCAGCAAAGCAAGGTGAAAATGCCTTGTTGTGGTTGGAAAAAGGAAACAACCATGTTGTCGAAAGTGGACAAAATGACGGGGGCATCCGGGTGGCATGGCAGTCTATTCCGTTGCCTACCAACACAGGGATCGCTGGTTCAAATTCCCGTGTTACCTCCGGCTTGGTCGGGCGACCCTACAGACACAAATGGTTGTGTCTGTGGGTGGGAAGCCAGATGTGAGTATGTGTCCTGGTCACTGCACTAGCGCCTCCTGTGGTCGGTCGGGGCACCTGTTTGGGGGGGAGGGGGAACTGAGGGGAATAGCGTGAGCCTTCCACGTGCTATGTCTCCCTGGTGAAACTCCTCACTGTCAGGCGAAAAGAAGCGGATGGCGACTCCACATGGATCGGAGGTGGTAGTCTGCAGCCCTCCCCAGATCAGCAGAAGGGGTGGAGCAGCGACCAGGGCAGCTCAGAAAACAGGGTAATTGGCCAAGTACAATTGCGGAGAAAAAAGGGGGGAAATTTTTTTTTAAAAAAAGAAAAGAGGACAATATGACTAATTCCTGGGGAATGCAGTCATAACTTGTTAGAGAAAGAAACATCACATTGTGAGCTGATTCACCTTGCTCAGCTTCAGCCAAATGTACCATGCGTAGCCGTTCTTGTGCTTATTAATGCTATGGCTGAGAGTACGGCTATCCACCCCTTCACCCCTGCCCAAAGGGCATGTGAATCACTCCAAACAACACACGGCTGACATCAAGATAAAGCACAAGAGTATGAATCAAAAGATACAATGTTTGGGATAGTGTGTGTGTGTCTCTGTGTGTGTGTGTGTGTGTGTGTGTGTGTGTGTGTGTGTGTGTGTGTCTAGGATCTGGGGCTTTAAGGGAAATATCAGGGCTAAAATGAGAAGAGGGTCTTGAAAATGGCAGAGTGGCTCGCAGCACTGTGACTGAAGTCAGTCTGACAGTCGTCATCATGGCTGAGAAAGAGCTCCAAACATACTGGAGCCTCACAGCCCCCCAAATGCCTGCCTGGGCTGCATGGAAGGAGAGGAGGGATGACTTCATTCTGACAGGATTATCCCAAACCTGGTTCTAATCTATACAGTACACATAATACTTTTTTACAATATGACAAGGAAAACAAGCCGCGGAGGAGACGTCCTAATCCCGGGGTTCCGCATGGACGCGGGACTTGCCATTATGTTTATCATTCTTGACAGATTATATCACCTCGGAGAAACGCAGACATCAAAATGGGAATTCATTACAGCATTACCTTGAGACCTTTTATAAACATAAAGAGATGAAGTCCTTCTGAGGACTGTGCATACACCCCCCCCCACCCCAATGAATTAAGGGATTTGAGGGCCAGATTCTCCATGTAGTTTGACAGAGGGGCTCATCTGAAATACACTTCCTCTACGTTTCAACAATAAAACATTCTGAAATGTCGGAGGCGTGATAGAGGGAAAGAAACTTCCAATTTCAAGATGCGATGTGTGTGTGTGTGTGTGTGTGTGTGTGTGTGTGTGTGTGTGTGTGTGTGTGTGTGTGTATTTAAAAAAAATAAAACATTCTGGAAACTAGGGATGAACTTCACCATTGACCTGATGTGGAAAATGTGGAAGTATAAAAGCCAAGGCTGGTGTGGTTATTTTGTGCAGCCTGTTTGGTTTCTGCTCAGTGGCTGCATCCGCCTTCAATGCCACCTCTGAGCGGAATAACCTCGGCAGAGATTTCAAACTTCAAGTTTAAAGCTGATTTTTTTCCCCCAGTGAAAATTAATAATGGCTTGGTTTACTTGTTGTTTTGCAGCTTACTGATCACATTAATCTGTCTTTCGCTCTTCAGTGTATCGCTCTCTCTCTCTCTCCCTTTCACTTGCTCCCCCTTACATCGTTAAAGTTGGACCAGAATCAGTAATCAGATTTTACTTATCAAATCTTAAAATCCTCGGGGAAAAAAAAAAATCAGCAAATTTTTTTAAATTTCTAAATGACTAATACTGTGGTTTTTGTATTTATCTTTATAACTGTTCTCACTTATCTCAAGAACTGTGGGAGAGCGGTCTGGTCCTCATTAATATTCATGAGCTGACATTTGAGTGACAAGTAAATGTAAGGGTTGGCGGTAAGGGTGGGTGGTGTTTCGTAATTTGATGATTTCCTCTGATAGGCTGTTTGTAAATGAGTGTGTCTGGTGACATCATGAGTAACAGGAAAAACTGATCGGCTGAGATATAAGATGAAGTAGGATGATTTTTTTTTTCAAAATAGGAAAAAAAAATTACATAACTGAATTCTATCTTTTACAGCTATATTCTTTTCAGTGGAAGGAAACAGTGCAAATTGCATGAAACTTAAAATAATTAGTGACGTTGGAAAATATCAGCACTTCAATTTTCGTGCAGGTTTAAAATATAACCTATTGATGTCCAGGTGGCCTACCAATACAAAAATCGGCGGTTCGAATCCTCGTGTTGCCTCTGGCTTGGTCGGGTGTCTCTACAGACACAACTGGTCGTGTCTACGGGTGGGAAGCCAGATGTGGGTATGTGTCCTGGTCGCTGGACTAGCGCCTCCTCTGGTGGGTCGGGGCACCTGTTCGGGGGGGGGGGCGAAGAGTGTGATCCTCCCACGTGCTACATCCCCCTGGCAAAACTCCTCACTGTCAGGTGAAAAGAAGTGGCTGGTGACTCCACATGTATTTGAGGATGTGGTAGTCTGCAGCCCTCCCTGGATCGGCAGAAGGGGTGGAGCAGCGACCGGGACAGCTTGAAAGAGTGGGGGTAATTGGCCAGATACAATTGGGGAGAAAAGGGGGGGGGTAAATAAATAAATAAATAAATAAAATATGATCTACTCATTCACATGAAATGCGTTAGCTGTTTTTATGTGCTGCTTGTACTCTTCTTTTTTTATCTCTTTGCAAGACTAAACAGGGTAAAAAAAAAAAAGAAAAGTTAAATTAGGAAAAAAAATACTTTTGTTAAAGGTCCTGTTTGGGTAGATATTAGATTGAGCACCATTCTCACTTCGCCAGTGGGCTACCACTGCCACTTTGGACCCCTGGCAGACCGGCCTGTAGTTGCACCTCAGAATGCCACCTCGTATTGCCTTGCAGCACTGGCTGAGCTCCAGCTGACAGGACTCGGCCTAGTGCTCTAATGGCTTACAGATTGGGGTGCTGTGGTGTACATGTGTCAGGACAATGCCATGGGTCTACTGCAAAAACCAGTAGGAAAGGGGGGGAGGGAGAGAGAGAGAGAGAGCGAGAGAGAGAGAGAGAGCTGGCGGCTTCTCCCTGTTCAGTCAGACAGACTTGCCCCTGGGTTCTGTCACATCACGCTCCCCCCAAACAGACAAAGCACGAAGGATATGAACAGCAAACATGGAAAGGGGTAGGGGAGTGGGGTTGAGGGGGCTCTGCTAGAACTTAAAACGCTTTCATCATATAAACTGAAAAGACATTATCTTATGACCTGGAGATGCTCTTCGTGAGACTCCATGCTATGGTGTGAAAGCAAAAAGAAACAGAGAGAGAAAGAGGGGAAAGAAGAAATGTATTTGCAGGCTTTGTGAAACACATTATCAGGAATGCATCTGCAGCAAAGTCTACTTTGCAACGTTTATTGTAGCATGCTTTAAAGGTGACCTATCGAACAAATGGTCGAAACACAAAAAGGAGGGCAAAACATTATCTTGACAAGTAGCAAATGCAATGAGACCTTACTTAAGAAGACAACTTCTATTTTTGTTTTTCTTCACGAATGTGGGCCTGAGAACAAAATGGGAGGATTTCCTTACAATTCTCTTAACTCAGTTGAAATCCTCTCTGTTCTGGGCATCTGGGTAGCATAGTGGTCTATTCTGTTGTCTACCAACAACGGGGATTGCCGGTTCGAATCCCCGTGTTACCTCTGGCTTCTCCTGTTTGAGTGGGAGGGAGTACTGGGGGGGAATAGTGTGATCCTCCCACTTGCTACGTCCCCCTGGCGAAACTCCTCACTGTCAGGTGAAAAGAAGCAGCTGGAGACTCCACATGTATCGGAGGAGACATGTGGTAGTCTGCAGCCCTCCCCGGATCGGCAGAGGGGGTGGAGCAGCAACCGGGACAGCTTGGAAGAGTGGGATAATTGGTCGGGTACAATTGGGGAGAAAAAAGGGGGGGGAATTAAAAAAAATAAATCCTCTCTGTTCTGGTTCACGAGTGAAATCTACCTTAACCTCAGACTACAGGCTCAAATGGAGGTGGACTAGTTAAGGACCAGAAAACTCTGATGAATATCTTCTGTTCTTGTCGTTTCCATGCTCCTTTTCTCCAATTAGATTACCAAACTGTCTCAAAAATTGATGCACAGAACTGCTGCAGTCCAAGTCGGAAAAGCAGGGCCCAACACAGTCTTCTATCTGGCCACCAACCCAAGCTCATAGTGTACCAGTGACATGAATAATGGTCACAGTCATGAACCTAGACCAGAAACAAACCTAATCTGGGCAGTACACTGATTGCAAAGACACCATGTTGACACAACATCTTCTGCCCAGCTGCACGCAACATAATCCCCTGTAGGAGGTGTGTGCCTACCTAGCATCCCTCGCAGTGCAGTGTAGTGAACCAGCCAGGCTCGTAAGCAAAGCCACAAAAGAGCACCCCCCGCCCCCTCCACAGTGCTGGTGGACTATCAGCGAGGGTCCGACAGTGTTGTTCCTAATTACCTATTTCTCCACTCCTGATCCTGCGGCTGGCATAATTAGTTACCTGGGGCTGCAATCCAATTTGAAGTGATGACAAGAAAGTGATCCATGAAAAAGTAATAAGTTAAATCCAATTTCAGCCTGCCTCTAATTAAATGCACATGGAACTAATGAGTCAAACCCTACCATTTCACTGATAATGGTAATTAGCGGGGTGGGAGTCGCTGGCTCTCTGCAATGCCACTGTAGGTGTGGGAATGCAAAAGGTAAAATGCCATGGACTTTTTAATTACACATGTCATTCTATCAATGTAGTTGACTGGCTTTTTGACCATTCAAGTGTATTTAGCTGCTCTCCAGCCTGTGCCACAGATGTCGGTCTATCTCGTCAGATTAAATGCCTCTGTTCCCCAAATATATAGCAGAGGGACCTTTATTCAGCAACTTTCACTGTAAGGTGTGTGTGCATGCATGTGTGCAAGCATGCATGTGTGCATGTGTATGTATGTGTGTGTGTGCATGCATGTGTGTGTGATGTTGAACCAAAAAGACATTTAAAAGCTGCATGAGGGAATGTTTTTATGGTAAAATATTACCTTTTAATTGCTATTAGTTTTCAAAATATCCTCCCAAGCCCCAACGAAAAAAAAACAAAAAACATTGTTACATGAATTTTCCTATTTGTCGATTCTAATTTTCCTATTTGTCAATTGCTGAGCATGTGCTGGGCTTTTCCTCGAAATCTTTACAAGCGCACAGGTAGTGACCAAATGTACGTATGTATCTATAGACAAGCATTTATCTAATGTGTATGTTATATTTACACTTTTTAAATCGAACACTTTGATTTTGTTCGTTATACACATTGTTTTCTTACATCATTCAAGTGACATGAAACAGAATTTGGGGAATCACAGTCAACCAAAAGCGCATGCCACTTCGTCTACTGCCAATGGGCGGAAATTCCCTTATGCAGCTTTAATGTCCATCATGGATCTTAAAGCTTGCTTGAATAATTTTTTTTCTTCCCTCCTCTATGCTGGTCATTTTTTTTCTGAAGTTCCTTATATACCGTGCTTCATTATTTTTGACTCGAGTAAGAATGAATTGGACAGTGAGTCGCATCTCCAAATGAGCAGAAGGTCTCTCTGCACATCTCCTTGTGCCTAATGGGGAGACCGCTGAGATGAATGGAGCGTCGTTCATGGATGGCTCCACAGATCAGGTGCTTTTATGGGGTGTCAGCTTACTACACAGCCTCATAATTGTTGGATCATGTCTTTTGATGACCCGGTCCAACTCAACAGAGAATCATTATCCGGGCTGTGTGATGGGGGACAGAGAATGTTCTGTGTGAAAGAGGCTCTTCTAAAGCTCCCTATCTAAGCACGGGTTTGTTCTCAAATGAGGATATCAGAGAAACTGTAAACACCAGAACACAAATTACCATCCCTGAGAGAGAGAGAGAGAGAGAGAGAGAGGGGGAGAGAGAGAGAGAGGGGGAGAGAGAGAGAGTGTACATATGTTTGTGATCTGGATGTGTTTTAATTAGTAGAATATGTCATTGCCAGATACACACAAACACTTGTGTGAACCTGTGGCTTTCTCATAATGGCAACTTCAACCCAGCAAACACACACAACATTAGAGAGTGGGCAACTTATCATATTAGTTAGACACAATAGCAACCCTGTGCTCTCTTCCTAAGAATTGGGTAAAAAAAAAAAGTGGGGGGGAGTGGGGGAGAGGGCCCTGACTATTTTAAATAGCTGAGTGACAGCTTGGCCAAGCTTTCTGTATACATTAATAAATTTGAATTTTAATTTTGTCTTTGTCTGCAGGAGATGGTCTAGTACTCCACTATGTACCAACAACTGGCTGTATATGCTGGAATCTGCCGTTGTGGTCCCCTCTGTTGACCTCTGATGCACAATTCCCTGCCATGCTCTGCCATGCTGGGGAAACTGGTTAGTTTGATCCTTTCAACTTACTTGAATCCAGACAAATATGCACACAACCGAAAGGTCATCACAGTCATATTTCATTCTCTGGAGCTATCCTGAAGATATCTGCACAACAAAGGGGCTCTTTCACTACCTGACATTAGACCTAGCTGTTACAATAGCTCATTAAAAAGGGCCCCCAATGGGATAGTGGGGGTATTAAATATTATATATACACACACACATAGAGAACAGGGCCCCCCGTATTAATTACCAAATATGCCCTGAAGTCGTTCGCAATTTCACACTGAAACAAACAACCTCTTCTTGTTTAAACAAAGATATGCATCTCCAAGGCACCTCAGATCACTCATCTGATATTAACGTAAATATTGCACCAGATATGCAGAGCTGCACCAAATCATAACCAGAAAATTATGAAAAAAAAATCATCCCTGCTTTTTCTTGCATCACGAAGGTGACCAAAAAAAAATTGCCCTTAACCTCCCTACTTACAGCCCTGCCCTTCTCCTCCACATGCTGTTCTCACATTACTAAGCCCCACAACCTTTCCACCTGTAATCACCCACCCCATCCTGGCAGTAACACCCGGCCCATCCCGGACTGCCCCATAGCTCCTCCTGCTGCAAGTGGTATGGACTGCTACCCCCTTTAGCTTCCACTACAGGTAGGGAGGGCTGCAATGAAACACAGAAAGGAAGACTGTGGTCTCATATCTCTGATAGATGAGTAATGCACTCTCATTCTCCCTCAGTCCCAGCTTTCTCTTTTCTCCTCCTCTCTCTCTCTCTAGTGTGTGTGTGTGTATGTGTGTGTGTGTGTGTGTGTGTGTCTGTGTCTGTGTCTGTGTATGTATGTGTATATACACACACAAATATGTGTTACTGCTTTGGATATATTGTGGCTACTGGATGAGTCGATGTGATATATATTGGCGTCATACATGCTTTTCTTCTAAGAATCTTATTTCCAAGAGTCTGGTTTCTATAATTCATCACAGTGCTCTGTTATACATAGATACTGCTTCTGATGCACTATGTAGAATTATCATTGTCAAGCTGTTTCATTCTGTGTGTATTTGTGTATGATAGATGTGTGTGCACGTGCACATGCATGTGTGTGTATGTGTGCATGTGAGTGCATGTGAGTGTCTGTGCGTGCCTGCATTGGGGATTCACACATACTGCATGAGCAGACACACTCTGCAATTGTTGCACTGCCACTGTTAATTTCCTGTTTGTGATCTTAGCCTGTTCTGTTTTTTTGCACATTGTGTTCTAGACAGAATATCACTCGAGTTTACACGGGTGTTTTGGATTTTGCGCAACTACAGAGTAAAGATCACTGCGTCAGCGAGAGTGAACGTCAAGAGTGCTGTCTGTCTGGGTATGACAACATTTGGTACCTGAAGGTTTTGCTGTTTGTCATTGGCTTTGGGAGATTTGTGACCGGTGTTTTGTTGAGGCTGCAGTTGTGACTGTGGCGGCGGCTGCTGCTGCTGCTGCTGCTGCTGCTGCTGCTGGAGGAGGATCTGCCGTGCAACTTGGAGAGCCTGATGGAGTGAATAAAAGCAATAAGATGAAAAAAAATCATGCCAAAATAAAAAAAGAGGAAAAAAAAAGAAATAGATCATTTAAATGTCTCTTGGGAGCACTTGGGTAGTTATTACCACAGCAGATGGAAGTCCCTATGACAGCGTACTATCGGCCTCCTGATAGATAACAAACACGCTAAGACAGACCTTCTTTTCATACCCATTTTCCTTCAAACAAATTTGCATAAATTCCTCCACAAGCACAGAGGAAATAATGATCAAATGACAAAACAAACTCAAGAGTAAGAAAGGAGGCAAAAAAATAAAATAAAAAAGAAGAAAATACGACAGCGACGAGCCAGAGAAAATATTTATCTGCTGATAAGTTG
Source organism: Lampris incognitus (assembly GCF_029633865.1). Taxonomy (NCBI): domain Eukaryota; kingdom Metazoa; phylum Chordata; class Actinopteri; order Lampriformes; family Lampridae; genus Lampris; species Lampris incognitus. Next base: position 118,672,640 of record NC_079212.1, read on the forward strand.
CACTTAACAGCGAACAAAAACCGTCAAAGACACTGATCACTGCTTTTTGATCCTCCTTTAGCTCTGTCAAACCCCCCTCCAGAAAGCAAATAAAGGGCTTTATGGCTGCTTCAAATATCTGTTAAAGGACATGGCCTTCTCAGTGGAAAACAAAATACAGTGCAGTCACATGTTTATTGCTCTAGCTACTCCCTTTTCCCTTACGATAAATAATCAAACATGCCATCCAGAGCAAACAAAGCTGCAGAGAGCTTGGGGGGAAAAAATAGTGGTCATGAAAACGGCCAGCAATACCAAGAAAAGCAAGCGTTGTGTTCCCACAGTGAGCTGGCCAGCCTTACACCTCCACCAGTAAGCCATCTGGGTAAATAACTGGACTCATTCTTTCCATGTTCCTCAGACGATTACTCCCACAATTAAACAAACAGTCGGGGGCACAGCCAAACCCATCTCACAGAGAGACAAGTTAGAAGTTCTCCAGTCAATTATTTGATAAGTTCCGAGATTGCCGGATACAAAATTAAAAAAGGTGGAATGCTTCAACGTGAAGATAGCGAGCAAAAGGGAGGGAGCGAGAGAGAGAGAGAGAGAGAGAGAGAGAGAGAAGAGGAGAAAAAAGGACAAAAAAGGAAAACGTCAGAGGAAGCATGTGGAAAGTTGAGTGAAACGTGTAGAATATTTCATTAAAGTGAGATATGTGAAGGAAGAGGGCACGGCGGGTGATGAAATAAGAAGTGTGTGTCTGGGGGCGAAGGGGGGGGGGGTTGGTCAGTGTGGCTGCGAAGCCAGATAATAGTACATGCAGACAAAAAGGTGAGCGAGGCCTGCTGGAGAAAGCAGCTGTGGGGTGGTGGTTGTGTGTGTGTGTGTGGGGGGGGTGTTCTACACTGTATAAAGTGTGTGTGTGTGTGTGTGTGTGTGTGTGTGTGTGTGTGTGTGTGTGTGTGTGTGTGTGTGTATCGACCCTCCTAAAGACAGCTTGTGGAATGATATCATGAAGCCTATAAAAAGGCCACACACTTGGTGTTTCACAACACCTATACTTATATAGCAGCGGTGGACGCACACTCTGTTTTTTTTCCCTTGCTCTCTTGTCTTTCTCTCAGTTGACATGTAGGGCTGAAGGATGTGATGGACGTGTGCATCATTCTGTATGCCTTCCTGTTTTTCTGCTTGGAAATTTAGGAAAGGGAAATTCCTCATAGTACAGCTACTATTAGGTTGCATTCATCCATTATCCAAGCTGCTTATTCTGCTCAGGGTTGTGGGGATGCTGGAGCCTATCCCAGCAGTCATTGGGCAGCAGGCAGGGTGACACCCTGGACAAGCCGCCAGTCCATCACAGGGCCAACACATTCACACCTAGAGACAATTTAGTATGGCTCATTCACCTGAACTACATGTCTTTGGACTGTGGGAAGAAATTGGAGCACCCAGAGGAAACCCACACAGACATGGACAGAACATTCAAACTCCACACAGAGGATGACCTGGGACAACCCCCAAGGTTGGACTATCCTGGGGCTTGAACCCAGGACCTTTTTGCTGTGAGGCGCCCGCACTAACCACTGCGCTACCGTGCCGCCCTATTATGAGGTTGAAATATAAAAATGATAAATAAAATAAATGGAAGACATGAGTTATATTAATTTGCAAATGTCTGAAATATTACACTTTACACTAAGGCCCTTGTCATATTCCCATTTTCTTTTTTTTCAGAACAAGAAGTTACAAAAACATGCTAACAACAAAAGGAGTTTGGCCTCTTTTTTGATTCTCATTTTGAAGGATTTTAATTGTTAAACAGAAAGATAAGAGTGAAAATAGTGTCCTAGCAGACACTGAAAAGAGCATTTAATGAAAGGTGATTTAAAAGTCTGCAAGGGCTTGACTTTCACTGAACAATTTACGTTGTGATTAGGTTTTTGACATCTGACACCAATTCATTTTGGGGACGTTGGTTTTGCTTTTGCTTGTAGTTTATGGCATGTGAAATGTCAATCCACTGGACAAATAACTTAGGATATTCTAGGAATTAATTAATCTTCCATTCTATAATATCGAGGCTCGAGTTTTAGAATAAGCTCAACATGGGAACTCTGTTCTCTGATACTGATGGTCAGGTTTGATCTTTGTTCTCACCTCAGGAATGAGAAATTCATGAGTAGTTGAAGTCGAATGGCTTAAACTGATTTTTGGAGGTTTTGAAGTTAGCCGAGGAACAGGAAAGAGAAAAAAAAATTACCGTTCAGTTACACCCAAGGTGTGGTGTATATGACAGCACATTCAATAAACAATGTTCTCTTTCTTTTGCCATGTAATTGATGACAGACACACAATAAAATGTGTGAATACGTGGTGTATATCTTGGTTTACAGTTGAGGGTGTTGAAACAAGAGGAGCTGAGTCAACAGGGCATGATAGAAAGCCATATCATGGAGCAAGAGATGCATTTCTGGGAAGTCTTCCCCCATTGCAATAAAATGATAAGCTGAGTCAGTCATTGGATGATGCAATCACATGAATAGCGACACTGCTCTGCAGTGTTAAACATGGTATATACTACCTACACAATATGTTGAATTTAACCTGATTGTCAGAACGCTGACATTAATACATGGGTCATGAAGACACTTTAATATTTTTCTTACTTAGATTCATATCCAGTGTCAATATGATAATCAAAAGGTCTAAAGTACTGGGATATATAGGTTGTATTATGTGTATTATTGCAGGGTTTTTTTTTCTACATGTGAATACCAAATTCCAACTTGTCCTTATCCATCACTTCTTCCAAGCTGTGCCACACACTTGAGTTTCCCAACGTTTATTGACAAGTTAATTTTCATGGCTACCTTCTTCACTTACATTAAAGAGGCCTTGTGCCTCGAGTCTCAGCACTGGATAAACTGTGGGGAAACTAGAATACAATATACAGTTACAGGGCAACGATTGATGTTGCACACACATTTTTTTTCTCAACACCCACATGAAATTCTATTCAAGAATAAAAACAGGAATGTTTTTATTCTTACATGCCATTAAAACATGTTTTCATGCATGAAAACAGGAATATTAAAGCTGTTGTAGGAACCCATCTATTTAGTCTCACGGTATGAATGTAAACAGTTACATTAAAGTATTCTTGTAATCACTGTTAAGGACGATAACTACATTGCTTAGCATGCATGTGCAAATTAAGTCATAATTAGCTTGACATACGCAAATTAACCGAATGAAGACTGGAAAATGCTGCAAGCCAACAATCACATATTGCATTGTTTTGAATACTTTGGGTCTTAGAACTTCACAATATGACTTTTATAGGCCAAAGATACCACAAAAATGAATTGCACTGTCATTATTAAAGATCATGAGACATTCAAGCTGGGAACGCGAGTTGTGAGGCCAGCTGCAGGCTTGGGAATGCTGCTTTAAAAGTTGCGTCTGTACCAGACCACTAGACCTAGTCTGCTTGGAAGAGGTGTAATGCAGGGCTGAAATGCCTATGGTGAGGCATCACCGTGATGTTTACACAGGACCCCTTCCTCTCTTAACACACAATATTGCTCTATCTATCTCACTCACTCTCTTTCTCTCTCTCACAAAGGTCCTGTGTGTAATAGACCTGATACTATGACATCATGACCAGTAAACTTTCATATATCTGCAAACCCATGACAGACGGGGAGCATCTAAAAGAACTGAGATAAGAAGAACAGCATATTGTATTAGTGCGCCAACAGTGCAACTCAAGAGATGTATTAGGTGGAATTGATTAGATACAACAGTACAAAGTCAGATAATGTGACCAGATGACTATGTTAGCCTGGGGACGGAGGCTAGCCTACGTAGTTGTAGACATGACTGAAGATCCAGATCCAGAAATGGAACAATGCTTTTTTTTTCCTAATAAAACAGAGTCGAATACATGATAATTGAGGCTTGCTGACTAATGAAAATAAGTAATAAATAAATAATAAGATATAAAGCAAGCCTCCCAGTGTGCATGGGCGGCACAGTGGCTTAGTGGTTACCACTGTTGCCTAACAGCAGGAAAGTCCTGGGTTCAAACTCGACTGGACCTTTCTATGTGGAGTTTGTGGGTTCCCCCACAGTTCATGTGTGTTCCAGTTTCCCCGAAACCAAAATACATGCATGTTACTTTAGTACTCCTGCTATTACTCTTGACCAAGGCACTGGCCTTTGAAATGGAGTTGATCCCGGGGCGCCACACTGTGGCTGCTCACTGCTCCTCAGTAGTATGGGTCAAATGCAGGGGGCTAATTTCCTCCCCATGGGAATCAATAAAGTAACCGTTTACATTTCTTTGGAGTACACAAAACGGATTTGTGTGGGTTATTCCGTGTTATTTCTCAGCATTTGAGAAAACAGTAGCTCCGTCATAATCTCATTCTAAAATGGTTTGGAATCCATATATTGCTTCCATATAGGATAAGAAACACAAGTTTATATTCACAGGCACAGACACACATTTATGCTCATACTTCTATAGTTGTGAGGACCATTCATTGACGTCATTCATTCCCTCGGCCCTAACCCTAACAATAACCATTAGAAATACATGCCATACCTTAACCCTTACCCTAACCTTTAACCTTAACCTTAAACCCAATTCCCAACCCTAAAATAGCCCCTTGAGGGGCACCTGGGTGGCGTGGCAATCTATTCCGTTGCCTACCGACACAAGGAACGGCGGTTTGAATCCCTGTGTTACTTCCGGCTTGGTCGGGCGTTCCCACAGAGACAATTGGCCGTGTCTGAGGGTGGGAAGCTGGATGTGGGTGTGTCCTGGTCGCTGCACTAGCACCTCCTCTGGTCGGTCGGTGCGCCTGTTAAGGGGGGGAGTAGGAACTGGGGGGGATAGTGTGATCCTCCCACGTGATGTCCCTCTGGCGAAACTCCTCACTGTCAGGTGAAAAGAAGCCGCTGGCGACTCCACATGTATCAGAGGAGGCATGTGATAGTCTGCAGCCCCGTAAGAGTGGGGTAATTGGCCAAGTAAAATTAGGGAGAAAAAAAGGGGGGGGGATCCACCAAAAAAAAAATAGCCCTTTGAAGGAGTGAGGACTGGCCCAAATGACCTAACAAACCAAGTTTGTCCTCACAAGACAGGTGGGCTATCAAGGGTTGGAACTCATAAGTATAGCAATATGTGTGCATGTGCGCGCACACACACACACACACACACACACACACACACACACACACACACACACACACACACACACACACACACACACACACTTTAAAAATACATAAACCAAATACAGAGCGATCTCTCCAGGTGCCTTTGATTAGAAAATACCCTCCAGCATCTGACAAGGTCTTATCTGCCACAAAGACCATGCAAATTGTTATCCTTGTCATTTTCAATCCTCTTTTATTTTTACTCATTTCAAATCTGCTCAAAGTTCACACCCTTTCCCCTGTGTTAACGGGACCGCCTCAATAAACAACAGGCGTCTTATCTGCATCAACTTTCACACCATATTAGTGAATAGAGGCAGGAGCGCCTCTTATGTCCCTGGGCTATCTAGTTGCGATAAGGGAATTGCTAAGTACTGGATGTCTTTATGAGTAGTCTGCACATGTGGATTATTTACAGGCTTTGGGCTTTCCTGCTGCTTAAGTCAGCTCTGGGTGCCTTACAAATCCCAGCTCAGAGCACTGCCACACAGTCAAGTCTGGTCTCTGCTGAACCCCCCACTGCACCTTCTATGAGCAAAACTAGACACATTGTAGACATTTATCTCTCTCTCTCTCTCTCTCTCTCTCTCTCTCTCTCTCTCTCTCTCTCTCACACACACACACACACACACTCTCTCCCTCCCTCTTTCTCACACACTATATATCGCTCCCTCTCTCTCTCTCTCTCTCTCTCTCTCTCTCTCTCTCTCTCTCTCTCTCTCTCTCTCCCTCTCTCCCTCTCTCCATCCCTCCCCCTCTATATCTCTCCCCCCCTCCATACTTCCCTTGTCTCTCTCCCTCTCCCACTCTCTCTCTCACTAACTCTCTTTATTATGCAACGATGTTGACCCAGAGCAACTGTCATGCACAAACAACTCAAACCCAGCAAAGACATCCAAACAATTGTTTATGAGCACCACAGAGAGACAGAGAGACATACCATTCATGCCCACTTTTCGAAATGACAAACAGAAGAATGTGGGGGGGAAAGGGGGTCAAACAGGGAGAGTGTGAGGGTGAGTGCGATCGGGGGAAAAAGGGGAACTGACTTCACTCAGAGGGTTTCTCCATTGGGAGTGTGACTGCAAAAAAAAAAGAAAAGAAAAAAGAATAGGGCTGGCATTGTTTGTTCAGGCCTGTCATCAGAGAAGACCTCTTTATATCTACCAACGTCCCCCCTCCTCTTGCCTCAGCTGGGAAGGAGACGTCAAAATGAAATGGTTTCAGAGCAGGCTGACCCTAATTGCTAGAAGATGTGTGTGCAGGTGTAACTCGATCCCTGCGGCAACTGTGGAGACCCGAGAAAGAGATTTGTGATTATTCCTTTGTGTGCACATGCACACGTGTGCGTGTGTGTGTGTGTGTGTGTGTGTGTGTGTGTGTGTGTGTGTGTGTGTGTGTGAGGGTGTGTGAGGGTGTGTGTGAGGGTGCATGCGTGTGATTGTGTTTAAACTCGAGTATGTGTTTGCTTAATGGCAGGGGTTTACCAGGGTTTATTAGGCAGCAGAGTGTAGCTCAGACTGAGCCAGCAACAACACGGCTAATAGGTTAGCTGGTAATGTAGTCCTGCTCAGCGGATACTTGCCCCTCTGGCTCCTCTCTTTGGCCTCCGTGGGGCCTCACCGCTGACGGTCTAAATGTCAAGGTTATCAGCTTGACTTTCTGAATAATCACCCACCTCAACTCACCTGACATCTATAATCCTGGGTGCTTCTGAAGCGTTTTGTTCAAACATCAGGTCATTTACTCCTCTGGTAGCACCAACCTAGTCAAAAACCTAGGCTCTTCTCTCACTAGGCTCCTTCACAAGATGCCTAACCTCCACAGACATTCAGAGAAAACAGGCTGAACCGTTTATTTATTTTTTGATTTTTCCCCCTTTTTCTCTCCAATGGTACTTGGCCAATTACCCCACTCTTTCGAGCCGTCGCGGGCACTGCTCCACCCCCTCTGCCGATCCAGGGAGGGCATACCTCCTCCGATACATGTGGAGTCGCCAGCCGCTTCTTTTCACCTGACAGTGAGGAGTTTCACCAGCGGGACGTAGCATGTGGGAGGATCACGCTATTCCCCCCAGTTCCCCCCCCCAAACAGACACCCCAACTGACCAGAGAAGGCGCTAGTACAGCAACCAGGACACATACCCACATCTGGCTTCCCACCCACAGGCACAGCCAATTGTGTCTGTAGGAACGCCGACCTACACGGGGATTCGAACCGGAGATCCCCGTGTTGGTAGGCAACGGAATAGACCGCCACGCTACCTGGACCAAACGATTTATTTTATTATTTACATAGGCTATTGTAGACGGTGGCCCTGGATTTCTGGAAGCTGAGGAGCGGCTGATTTCCAGACAGAGTTATGAGAGTATTGGCTGTGCAAACATAGTGATGAAATTGGCTTAAATTAGTTGTCATTCTAATTGAAATGCATATGATTTCTTAGCATAAACATGTACACAGATAAGCAGGGTTGGATCATATCTATTTATATTAGTGCATCCCCCCCAGTTGTATGGACGTTTATCTGCAATGCAAAGCAGGGAAAGGCTGGTTTTCTAGTAAGCATGTAATTAATGCCATTTCCAAAAAGCCACTCCACATGGAAAACAGGCCCCCATGCTCAAACCCTGCACATTACAGAGCCCTTGGAACAACACACTCCAACCCTGTTTAGATTTCCAAGATAATTCATGGAGAATACATAAATAAATCAACGTTTTATACCCACTTCAAGCCATTAGATTGCCCTTCATTCACCACACTTTTCAACTAATCTATTAATATTTATGACAACACTAAACATTTCAAATAGCCATGCTTAAACAATACCACACTGTGTGTGTACTTACATTACAGTCAAAGCTGACTTCAATAGAAACCCACCATTTTTGTTTGTTCTCTCCCCATAACAGGTAATGCAATGTCCTTAAAAATGATTTTGGAGGAAAACACAACTGAGTGAAACAAAAAAAGAAGATGACATTATTGACCATGTGCGGCGATGGAAGCGATGGGCTTACGAAGTGGGACCGATGATGGAGGGAATGGGAGAATGGACTCGAAAGATAGAGGATGGGCGAAAGAAAGTTGAGGAAAGTGTAAGAGAAACTGAGGAGGAATAAGCAAGAAAGACCAAGAGAGAGAGAGAGAGATGGGGGGGAGAGTGAGAGAGAGCAGGGAGAGATACAGAAAGAGAGAGAGAGCGAGACAGAAAGAAAGAAAAACAGAAAAATAGAAAGAGGAAAGCAAAGCAATAGAGACACACGAGAAGGATGAGAGTGGAGTAGAGGGAAAGGGGGCAGAGAGCAGGCGCAGAGGCGAGAGTAAACAGTGCCCCAACCAGGCAGCACGGGCGCTCGGAGCCTGGTACAGAGGGGTGACCCCCCTGGCCCGGAGAGGTCAGTTCAGCTATGCAGGCCTGACAGCTTCCGTTTGCTATGTGCTCTGCGTTTGTTTGGATTCTCCAGCCTTGCTTAGCCAGCAGCTTAACAACAGATGGCTAAAGAAGGCCTCTATTCACAGTACTCAGGATCAAAAAATACACACCAAGAAAAGCACACAAGCAGCAGACAAAACACACACACACACACAAGCACACACACACACACACACACAAGCACATACACACATGCAAACTTACATGCAAAAGAAATTGAGTGTCAAAGTTGCCCATCCAGCAGCTAGGAGGGCCAGCAAATAGGGCTTTGACTGCAGCAAATATTTATTGGTTGTACCTAAATTTGCAGTTAGAGACAGAAACATAGGGGGGCATATACACAACCACAGGCAAGTATGCAAGCACACACACACACACACACACACACACACACACACACACACACACACACACACACACACACACACACACACACACACACACAAACACCTGCACACTTGTGCAAAGAGTTCTCCGATTGTGGAATACAACTTCATGTCACAATTCAATAACTGGGCAAATCTCCTCTCAGTGAAGGCATTTCCGTCCCCCACCATTCAGCGGTTATTAAACGAATATTGTGTTTATTACAGCTTGAGCGTGGTGTAAACTCATAAACACCCTGCGAGAGTACAAGAGAATCTGTCAACTAAATATTGTTTCCCTCATGAGTCGCTCTTCCACCTCAATTACGCCTTTCAACTTCACAGGCTCAGTATGATAAAGTGGCAGTAAAAATCATTCACATTAATACACCATTGTGCATCTGCTGCTAAAGGTAATTAAAGAAGTAAATGACTCATAAGAATAGACATATTAGCTGCAAAATGTAAAGCAACTGGGCTGCCTCATGAAAATATGTACCATTAAGATACTGCATTTTCATATTGAGGTAATCAGCTCCACTAGCCTGATGCTGATTTAATCCACTCCAGTGGAAAGTCTATCAGCGCTCAGCCGTGTGTCACTCTCTCGCTTGCCTCTACCCACCGAGTACCCAGAAATCTGCTTTCTGCCTCAATGTCATCTGCAAATGGCTCTTATAAAGAAGGTAACAAGGAGTCAGGCAAAGCCCAGCATGTCATTTGGATGGCAGATAGAGAGAGAAACTATGAAGAGGATTTTTTTTTTTTTAAAAAGCAGTATAAGGTGAGAACAATGTTGCAAGCAGATCTCAGAGGCTCTTCTCTACTTGCACTTCCCCTTTTTTGGGGCAGACAATACCGTGGGATGCCCACCATTGCGCTCAGCTGTAATTTCTTTCAAGTTGATAAAGCAGGAGGAAAATGGCAGAGGCATGCCAACTGTGCTGGGTGTTAAAACAGGCGGTTTAAAAACCGCAGCTCCTCCCGATTGCATCTTTGTTGGAGGAGTTGCATCACTTGGTAGTGGGGAGTGTTGTGCTTGGGAAAACGGGCGCTACCAAACACCCAGCATGAGACCTTGAAGACTGTGAGCAGATTTTATCGTGTGTGAATCACATTGTTTAGAATGGGAAGATCTGCCTGCCTCAGTCTCATAGACAGAGGACTCAACTTTATCAATATAGTCAAGACTCCCTAGATACGACTTGAAAAACCCTTAAATCTTTCAAATTTAGTTGTGCTGAATGTAGATGAATGCAGCCTACACACACACACACACACACACACACACACACACACACACACACACACACACACACACACACACACAACTAAAAAAAAGCATGCTTGCATATTACAGACTGGTCAGAGAGTTGGCATTGACATGGAGACTCAAGAGTGCTTGGGTCTGGAACCGATGCCCTGTGTTGCCAGTTAATTCCCCCCCACACACACACTTTTCAGCCTCTGCAATATAGGGCCTGCTGTTTTTAACTTCTCACATAGACACATATCTGAATCTAAACCACACACATATTTCCAATCAGCAAACTTAACCACAAACTGTCTGCAACTACACATTGCCATGGGCTGAAATAATAGTGACCTCTGACCCCAATGGAGAAAAAGTTTATTTCCAAAGTGTCCTGTTGATTTCATAAAGTCAATGACACGGGATCCTTCTTTGTTGCCACTATAGAGTCAACGAGACATTCACATCCTAGTCTTTCTGATGGGTCTTTTTTCCCACTGATGCTCATAGCCTTGAACTGTCGTGACCGGAGAGCTAACACATCATGGGATAGCAGAAGAGAATGCCCTGTGTGTGTCTGGAGTTCCTACAGAAGGGAGAATTTTCTATAAATCACAGGCCGGTCCAATTGGCTATGGATTGAGTTGCAGAGGGGACAGACAGCTCCCTGGGAATAGCAGTGTCTCTGTTGAAGTCATTCCAAGATGGGTAATATGATCCCACGCCGTCAGGAATAAAGGAAGGGAAGAGAGAAGGAGGGGAAAAAAATCGGATTGCCTCAGCCATAAAGAGGAGTAATCTCCAGCAGGGTCACACATCACCTGTCAGACTGGACTGCAATGTATCATAGTTGCACACAGACAATGTAACACATGGTGGGCCTTGTTTTTTTTTGGCTTTTTTTGGGGGGGGTCTTGAATCTTTTTTTTTCCTCTTTTAATCTTTTAATTATTCTTTTGTTTTTGTTTTTTGATTGCAACAATAGAAAGGATGAGTGGGACAAAGAGTAAAGTAGACTAGATTTGGTAGCATTCGACCCTTTGCGTAGTGAATTAGGACCCGAGCTCAGACGAAGCAACAACAATCACAGTTTTAGCTATAAGTCCCCCCTTTTATTTGACCCTGTGTGGGCAGTATTTATGGAGAAGAAGTTATGGTAAAAGTCATCTCAGTGTAAGCACATTTCAGACAGACGGATAGGGCCTAGTTAAAATGCGGCGCACAGCGCCATAGCAGAATTGGCTGTCCTCAGTCAGGCCTGAGCCACCTTCAGTTCAGCGAGGCCTCCCATGCTGCAGGCTTCAATAAATGCTGTAGGCGGAGATGCACAAAACAAATTAAGTTACGTGTGAAGCCAACAGCACTTACATAAACAAGTACTACTAATTATCCAGCAATGCCAACTTGAGGTAAGGAACAGAGGAGAGAGAAAAAAAAAAGACAAGACAAAAACAAATGAAGGCATCTTCAGAAAACAGACCTTGATGAAATACCACGGTTTTAGAGAGACGTGGTGGTGGTTGACACACATCAGAGACAACCCAAAGTGAAACACATGCAGTAGAACTAGCCCAAACAACAAGCACTGCAAGAACCAAGGGCAAGTGCGCTATAGAGCTGAGGGGGGGGGGGGGGATGACAGACTGCTGTTCAACTCCATTAGCTGCTATGTGAGAGGGGTGCATCTAGCAGCACACGACCTGTGAAGAATCTTAGATCTCACTCTATCTTGAAATGGGGACTGCCGCATTAATTCTAGGATACTGTAATCTCTCAAGCAAATCAAATTACTCTCATTAAGCGCAAGAAGAAAACTGCCTTTGTAATAAGTATGTATAAAAAAGTATTTATTACCAATAATCACCTCTTTAAAATGAGCCAGCTTACAACGGCTTTATTTTTGCTGATCAAGTTTAAAAAACAGTGGAAAGGACACACACACACACACACAATATCACGTGCACACACACATGCATTTACATGCACACACACACAGAGAATCTCTCACAAAAGCACACTCACACACACACACACACACACACACACACTAATACACAGCTCATGGAGTTTATGAGAGCGGCTGATACAGTGATTAAAGGGGAGGGTAGAGAGATACAGTGCTTGAGGGCCTTGGAGAGGACGTGCCTCACCTAGTCATAAAAACACACCTCTGTCTTTAGGCCTGCACCAGAATCACTCTCAGCGGGTTCACTTGGAGGTGAATTGCTGGAGAATTTACATGTAAAGAGGCACATGTCATCACCCAGACGCCATGCTTGCGCACATAGCTGTGCATTGTAACCAAGCACACACGCACTGACCGCCACATGTTTGCAACGGTTAGCAAGGGTGGCTGCCTGACCCAGGGCAAACACTGGTGGATCACTGCTATTTCTAAATCATAGATAGTTGGTTGATTGCATCATAAGTAACAGTCGATAGGACATTTTTGATATTCATGTTTGTTTGTTTGTTTGTTTTTACAAACAACAAATGAAATAATAAAGTTGCCCAATGACTCTACTGGGAGGTAAAGTTTTTGCTCTCAATCCAGGATATGACATCATCCCAGACAGTAACACTGTCAAGTTTAATTGCCCTGCTCATAAATAGAACAGGCACAGATATCTACCCTGTTCAATACGCGTTTCTAGCACTGCCCTCCTTTTCCAGATATCCAATTAATTACACCAAAAAAGCTAATAGAAAGTTAACAAAAAACACATCAAATTGGGTGATAAATATGATTTGCCGCCACAAAATCAATTAGGACTGGGGGTCAGTGGGTCATTCATTTACTGGTTTAGCATAATTACCTGTTTTTCTTCCCCTCATTTACTTCTTTATTCATGTGGGACACTGATGTCCCCGCAAACCAAAAGAACACAGTTTTGTAATTATTCAAATTAAACATCCATTCCAGGGAGAAAATGTCTGTCAACCTGCAATACACAGAAGCTTAAACGTATTCCTACAAGTAGGATTACCATTAGACTACGATTCAGTTTTAATTGCCCAGTCAGCAAATAAACATATAAATAAAATGTGTCCATGTGGATAGTCACAAGAGTGAAATTAATACGGAGCATAGTCTTACAGAATATGAATTAGATCACAGAAAGTTGAATCAGTTCATCTGGATACAACATTGATTGACAGATACGTTTCATCACCCATCTAAGTGACCTCTCCAGTCTCAACTGACTGCAGGTATCCCCACCCTTATAAACAGTGGCATAATGACCGAAACCAACAATTGGTTTCATATGCTAATTACTGTGACCATTAACTAGAGTTACAATGGCCATGTGTACAGTTCACAGAGGATTTGGGAATAGTTGCAGTCACAGCATTGTAAGATGGTGACAATTGTACTCTTAGCCCCCCCCCAGGTTCAGGGATGGTCGTTCCCTCTTCACATGGATGGCCTCTTTGACTCCCAGTTCAAACCAGCGTTCTTCCCTATAAAGGATCTGGTTTGAACGGGGAGTCAAAGAAGTCATCTATAGGGGTGTCTGGGTGGCATGGAGGTCTATTCCATTGCCTTACCAACACGGGGATCGCTGGTTCGAATCCTCATGTTACCTCTGGCTTGGTCAGGCATCCCTACAGACACTTAAAAATGTTGTTTCCAGATGAACTGATTCAACTTTCTTTGATTTTCTTACCTGGATTATTAAGCATGCATAAAGACAATATGAATTAGAGTTAGAATATGCTCGACCTGTACTTATGCTTACATAATTATTGCTTGGCATGTGAAGAAGTTAAAGCAATCCTGCTACCCTGTGGCTAAAATCTCTGTTAGCAATTCTCTATCAAAGTGGCCATATCAACTGTCTTTTCCAAATTGTGGTGGACAGATGAGAGGGAGGGAGTGGGCAAGAGACAGAGAAAGACAAATGCTACAAGGTGTTCATGGTTGATTCTGGATGTTCTTTTAGTGTTGAGGGAAAGTTTTAGGAGCATAAATAAATGATGTGGCTCTACTAAGCAGCAGCGTACAATGGTCTTCTACAAGGTGTCAAGCCACTAATAGATGGGAGGCATTTATGATAGCTTACACATGAAAGCTACGGGAGTCAGTCGGACCTCAGAATATCAAATTAACACTTTGCAAAAATCCACCCGTAAAGACAATTATTTTGATTATAGGAGTCTTTGAGGCTTTTCCTACTTTTTCTCTACATCTGGTTAAAATATGGGGCAAGAACTGGCTTCCTGGCTGCAGCTCAGGTGGTTAAAATACAAATACACACATGGCAAACACACACACACATGCATGCACGCATGTGCGTATACACACACACACACACACACACACACACACACACACACACACACACACACACACACACATAGTGGTTTGTAACTTTAATTTTCCCCCCCTCTAGTTTAAATTTTTTTTTCTCTTCGTGGCGAGTCAGCGAAAAGGCAGGAGTTGTGGCTCCCCACACTGCACCTGCCAGGAAGTGATTCTTTTCTCTCCAGCCAGAAAGGCTGCCTGGATATGCCAAGACATGCAGCTGTAGCACAAGCAGAGAGCTAGATGATGCTATGGTGGGAGCTAAATACATACAGAGATGGGCACTGTACTGTATTTCCATCTATGAGATTTATTGCTATAAAGTCCACCGTTACCAGTCAAATGCTCTGTAACTACGTTGTTTGACTGGTAACAACAGACACATTCAGAAGCGTTTGCCGATTTGGGAGAGATGCTGTTTTACTGCAGTTTATGGTACCGGTGGCTGAACGGTGGGCCAGCCAGTGGGTGAAAGCGGAGCAGAGTGGAATAGCGCAGAGGAGATAATCTACCAAGACATAGCTACCACCAAGTCCCCCATCCCCTCACCTCCAAATCCCACAGGCCCCTTTTTCAATTTAACACAGGACTCGGTCCAGATTTCACTCACTGCAGGACGAAGGCACATCTTTGACACTTAAACAGTAGAAACACAGCCCTTTGCTGATTAAAAGTCCTCCCTCTGCCTGGCCCTCTCCATCACTCTCCCTCTACCCGCTTGTATGGGGAGTGGTAATGTGAGATGGGTGTCCATTTCCTGTCGCTCTCTTCCCTCCAAATCAACCACAAATAACTCACAGCCTCCTGTACCTATCTTGATTTCACTCCAAAAGATAAGGACACCATTTATTGTTTTCATTAAGCTTGAGTGCTTAGACAGAGAGCAACAAATCACCCTCAGATAAAGATAAACACACCGCAAATGGCTAATTCGATTCATCTTTAGTACTGGAGGTGTTTTGAAGTGAACAGACTATAAAAAAAGGTGGCGTTGTGAAACCGGAGACTGGCTGCATGGTATTGGCTGGTGACCTAATCAAATGGAGAAGAAAGGCATACACTGAGTCAAAATTCCCTTTGGAAAACAAAAAAGGCTCTGGTATAATGAAGCTATGTGTCAAATACAAACTGGACTGCACCTTTTAATACAACTGTAATAAATGGGCGTCCAGGTAGCATAGTGGTCTATTCCGTTGCCTACCAACATGGGGATCGCCAGTTCGATTCCCCATGTTACTGCCGGCTTGGTTGGGTGTCCCTACAAACACAATTGGTCGTGTCTGCGGATGTGGGGACGTGTCCTGGTTGCTGCACTAGCGCCTCCTCTGGTCGGTTGGGGTGCCTGTTTGAGAGGAGGGGGAACTGGGGAGAATGTGTGATCTTCCCATGCGCTATGTCCCCCTGGCGAAACTCCTCACTGTCAGGTGAAAAGAAGTGGCTGGCGACTCTACATGTATCAGAGGAGGCATGTGGTAGTCTGCAACCCTCCCCAGACTGGCAGAGGGGGTGGAGCAGTGACCGGGATGGCTCGGAAGAGTGAGGTAATTGGCCGGATACAATTGGGGAGAAAAAGGGGGGGGGGTGGATTGTAATATATGTAATATACAAAGTGTGAAGATGTTGATGCAGGAGAAGACTAAATAAATTGCATCACTGCTTTGGCCTCTGTGACACAAAGGGGGCCTGGCGATGAATTCCCAACATGCATCGGTGTAGCGGAGTGCTATGCTACCCTGTGTAGCGATTGCATGGTGGCGAGAGAGAGAGGCTGAGGAGCAGAGTATTTACTGATGTGGTTATCTTGTCTTATGACAGGCAGAATCACTCAATCAGCGAGCAACGTCTGGGCATTCCGGGCACATCCCCTGACTTCAGGGGAGGAGGTGTCAGTGTTAGCCAAGCCAAATTTGATCAACAAATGCGGTTCCCCTGTGCCACAGCTATTTGAGATGAAGATGATATTATGTAGAAGTGAGCAAAGTGATGAAGACAGCACAGGGAGGGACGAGAGAGAGAGGAGAGAGAGAGAGAGAGATGGCGAGTGAGACCTCAAGGTGGAACATCCTCCAAGGCTCAGCTTCTTAAAGGCAACGTGCCCCTCTTTGGAGTTAGCACAAAAACATATTCTCATAACCATGTGCCACACAGCACTCTCTTTGCCAGATCAAGAAGCAAAGCATTTACATGCTGGTAACAGTATCAAATTAATTATCAAAAACTTGAATTAAAAAGTAAAAACTCGCCTGTCCACTGGTGTAACATACCAATTAAAAACACAATCCTGGCAGAATCCAACTGACATTTCTAATGATTCCCTTTAAATAATTACTGACATATATGCAAGTTATTAAAAGGTTGGTAGAAATTTGCATTTAGCAATGAAGAAAAATAAATATAGTGTTGAGTGTGCAGATAAGAGCTCAGTAATTAAAAGTAGGCATCGCTGTGGTGGAAAACATTTAAAGAATAAACCTGGACTAGTTTGCTTCTTTCTCTGTTGCCCTACAGATATTTTACATTATTCAATCCAAAATACCATCTTTCTGATTCTAACTTTTCTTTTGCATGTTAATGTTTAATAAGGGCCCTTGGCTATCTATGGGTACAATTATTAGATATCCGCAGAGAGAAATTGAAAAATTAATCATACTCTCAATTTTGTACTTCTCTGATCCATAGGAAATGGCTTTAAGAGCCGTGGCTTCTCCCTAGTCACAAGTTCCATCTAAACACCATCACTCCGTTGCCAGGGACGGGTTGCGTGTGCAAGAAAGACAATTGCATCAATACAGTAATTAACGGATTATTTATATGTTGGCACTTATCCTTATGCGCCACAACATGGATAAGCCTGTTGCAAGCTGTGATGATTACAGGAATGTTTATCCCTTGCCTGACAAAAGAAAATTGAGTGTGTGCATGATTACCAAAAACATTACATCAAGTGGCATAGTGGGGATTCTTGTATGACCGGAAGTTGTGCTGATAAGTGCAGACATTAGGGAAATGACTCTCTCCTGAGCACATGATGATACACACATTAATACACTCCCTCAAGTATATACGGCCCAGTAATAGGATGCATATCCGATGACAAAAGTTTCATAAACAATATTGCAATCTAGAAATATTATGCATTTGAATGTTCATGTAATTATATTATGCTTGTGTGGGCTCTTTAGGTTTTCAATAATCCTTGTTTTGACCCTTGCCATTACTGGATGTTAACTATGCAAATGGCCTGTATGAAAAATATGCTAATATGTGAGGAAAATGGCTTTAAGCTCTAACAGCTGACATTGGAATTTATTCCACACATTATGGTACTGGGGGAAAATTTGGGGGGGGGGGGGTTATATACTTTGTCAACCCCGTAAAAGGTAAAATTATTTATCTGTTGAAAGAGCTTGGTGCCATCACTGTAGAGTAAGTTTACCTATTGACAAGTGGCCTGTCTATGTTTTTGTACAGAGAGGGCTGCTGACTGATCCAGGACTAAGTCCGTCTCCCTACCAGATGACCTAAATGAGGTGATTCCTTCTGAATGCACATGATTGAAGTTCCCCTGCTTCAAACCAAGTCTCTACCACCATATCCCCTTATCCCACCAAGGCAAAGACACATATAAACGCAGTTCTCACACATAAACAGCATCCTCTTTAAAACATCTGCCCAGAAGCAGCACTGCTGCCTTTTGTCCACTCACTGTCTCTAATCAAGCAGAAAATGGCCATAAATATTTCTTTCTGGTTGATTTCACATTCACATTTCATGCAGGGACATGATATCCCCCCCGCACTACCAACCCCATGGGAGAGTACCTAATGCAAAAAACAGTTACTTATATTCAAGGCTCATGTTCCCTCAGTCAAATGCAGGGCATATTCCCAGTTCACAGAGATGAAAAAAGAGGAGGAGGGGGACATAAAGGACTGTCTTATTTCCTGTGCCATTTGCCGGCTAGTACTTTCACAGCTATCCCATTACATCATGTCAAAGATTGTAAACAAGCAAATAACAACAGAGCAGCAGAGCCCGACAGGCAGGGAACAGCATACAGTGGTCTGCTCTTGACGTCTCCATGCCTCCATTTAAGGAGGAAAAAAACATTTATTTTTCAGTGTCCATTTAAATAATACATATCTTTCATATGTAGTGAGAAAAACGAGTGGATGAGGATTGATGTGAACCGTTGTTCCTGGCCGGGCTAAGTATTTATGGTACACGTCGTTCACATGATGTGGAGGTGCCATCACTGTTATTTATGATGAGACATCCCCTCTAGGCACATCATTCTCTAAATGGTATACAGCTACTTCCCAGTGTGCGGTGACCTGCATCATTTTTCTCTAAAAATGGAGGCCATGTCGCTTCTGAATGCATGGAGAGTTGTTATTAATCATGGATACAAACACTGATGGGCGAATACACGTCAAACAATCAAATTTACTTCAAAGAACCTGTGCTTGGGAGTGACAGTCCATGCATGTTTACCCCTACGTAGGTTCGTATGACCATCAGCATCAAGTATTGATCATATTTTGCCATATGCAAATAATCATTTTGATTTCATTGGAATAGGGATGCCCGTTAAACCTGCAAGAGTTTACAATAGAGATCGACACCAACGTCTTGGTTGTCAATCTCCACCCTGATCTCATGTCCCCTTCTCTTGTCATTAGCCATACCCAAGCAGAGATTTGCTAGTCATAGTGCAACCTGAGAATAACAGAGATGCTGTGAAGAGTGGGTAATAGCTTTGCAAATGAGAGGCCTTCAGCCTAACTGCTGTCTGACGACCTGCTCTCAGTGGAGGTTGAAATGAATCACATGCTCTGCTTGCCGTTACTGACACAGTGACATTTTTTTTCTCATGGTGATTTCAATTCGATCACACTTTATATCTATCAGCTCTAGTCAACATTCTCAACAGATAATTATTTTAATAAACTTTTTTCCTTAAACAAGTATTCAGTTATGTTTCATTTTATTTACTTATTGTACTGCAAATTTTCCAGTTCTCATTACACTTTACAAAAATAATTTCACCCCATTTCTTTTCAGTAAACCACAATTATATTTTCATAATAAAGGTGCATCTCGAGAAGTTGGTTGAAAAGAAGAAGAAGAAGAAGAAAAAAATCCCTTCCCTTTCTTTCGTTCAAGACCCCTTATCCCTGTTTCATCCGCTCAGTCAGCTAACTTGCTCGGGGCTGACCTTGAGTCCTTCAGGAGCAGAGACATGGTTGGCACAGTTGTCTTAGGGTACTCTAGGGAACAATATCTAAAAGCTGCGTGCTAAAAGATGGCAGTCTGCTGCAAACAGGCATTTAGGTGCCGTTATTTAGCTCCCCTTTGGGTTCCACCGCCTCCCCCCTCTTTGTCACCCGGCCTAGCCTGGGCTCAAAGGCTGATACTGTGAATGAACATTGACATCTATTACGCACTCTGTGCCAGTAGATTATGAATTAGATATAAAAGACGGTCTTGCTACAGGGCTTTTACATTAGGCCAGCTCTGCGGGTGATGCTCTCTATGCATACAAATACACAAGCAAGTGAACACACATATGCACATGCAAGTGTGCACAAACAAAGACACATATAACCCCATATATTTACATGCACTTAGACACTCAGAAATACATTACATGTAGAAACAGAGACTCTAGGAAATTCTGTCTTTATAGCATAGTTTGTCCTATAGGTAACTTAATCTGAGAGGATTGCTGTAACAAGGATTAGGTCTTATTGAAACAAATAAGTGTTTTTAGAGGAGACACTATGGGTTTCAATTTCAATTGCTCGTTTAACCCTTATCGGCCCAATTCCTTGGGGCCCATTCTATGTTAATTGGATCTACATTGCACTAGCATTGGGGGTGTTAACAAGCACAGCCTATGAATATTAATTACCCTGAAGTTTTCTGTGTAGGAAAGACTTCACTGATACATATTAATTCTATGAAGTTTTTAAAGTAGAGCTCTCATTAAAAATGGATAAGCCCTGCGCTTGAATGTTTTCCCATGAGGAATCTTGCATCCTTCACTCCGTCCCTAATAAACTGGGTCAAATTGGCCATCTTAGAAGAATAGTTTCTCCTAAAAATGACATTATTTGAGCGATGTGTAAACATTCCAATCCAATGAAGAATGGGCTTTGTTGAAACACTGTTTTGACAATGACTATTAAAACCAGTCATGTCTGAGCCTGTACTTTCCCGACCCCATTCTCCCAGGGCCCTGTTAAAACAGTTACTTATTTACAACACTAAACAGACAAATTGATTGGCTAAACAGAGCAAAAACAGAGTGTACATGCAGTTATATGTGTGTGTGTGTGTGTGTGTGTGTGTGTGTGTGTGTGTGTGTGTGTGTGTGTGTGTGTGTGTGTGTGTGTGTGTGTGTGTGTGTGTGTGTGTGTGTGTATGTGTTATTATACATGTATGCACATGTGCATGAGGATGTTTGTGAATGTTTCTTCGTCCGTGTAGGAAGGGTTGTCAGTATTACTTTAAATAAAACATTGAGGATGCATTAGTCAAAGTCCTCTGGCAAGCTGAGGCCTCTCCGAAAGCCTTCTAATAGTGAACCAACAGACGTGGTTCCCCGTCTGCCCCCTTCCACGCCAGCTGCTTCAGACACCTGCTCAAGTTTAGGGTTGCCCACTTCAGCACAAACGCGCTGATACAGCCATCAAAGACCATCCGGGCGCCACACACAATAAGAGGCACTCCACTCTTCTTAATGATACCAGCATACAAGCGCATCACATATACACACACATGCACGAAGTGTGTGTGTCCAACTCAGATGGTCCTTAGGACGGATACTCAGTGAACCCTGTGCATTCAGAGCGAGAGACAGACTTTCTCTCAAATTCTCTCTCTCTCTGATGTCCATCCATCCATCCATTATCCAAACCGCGTATCCTGCTCTCAGGGTCGTGGGGATACTGGAGCCTATCCCAGCGGTCACTGGGCAGCAGGCGGGGAGACACCCTGTACAGGCCGCCAGACCATCACAGGGCCATCTCTGATGTCATATTTAAGTACAAGGGAGCACAGTAGAACCACTTCTTCACAGTTCATGCTTCCCCCCGCCCTCTGCAACTTTCGAAAAACTTCTTTTAGAGGCGTAACTGACCTGAAATCCATTACCCCACCGTTCCCTTGCATATGGGTCCGGGTGAGATGTGAGTGCCATGCATGCAGTCTTTTGAGTGATGCACTGTTGTCGGGACAGGGGTTGGTAGAGAGAAGAGGGGAGCCGCTCTAATTACCTCATTGTCAAACAACTCCTCTGATCCATGTACACACACACACACACACACACCATCGCCACCTTCCATCCCACCCACCCTCCGCTGCCCACATAGTCCAAGCTAGGGCGAGAGTGTAAACAGGATGTCAACCTGTGGAACACCAAACTATTTTAAAACTCGGGGGATAGGTACACATTCGACCTGTGCATCATCTCTTCTCTCTCGGTCGGAGAGAGGGAAGGTAGACTCAACAAAATGGATGAGTTCGCACGCTGGCCATTTTGGAAGGCATCCACAAGACAATGGGAGAGGTGCTGCATGGTTTATATATATTTAAACCTCCGAGACCTCACAAGCGAAAAACCCAGATGACTGAAGTTGCTGCTAGACTAAACAGATCTTTTCTGAGGAGGGGAAAAAAAAAACTTGGATGTAACAATTAACTGTGTTCAAAAAAAGCAATATGATTCAGATGAGAACAGCCCTGGCTTTTGTGAAAACAATGATGAAGTTTTTACTGAAACATTGTTTTTTTTTTCCGTTGATAATTATTTCCTCCTTTTTTTCAACATACCAGCACATTACTGTTCAATTTTCACCTCCATCTGTGCGATTATTAATCAGATCACACATCAATTGCCAGAACCAGCAAAGAAATTTAGCCTGTAATAAAACTGTCATGTGCTGTAGTATAAAGACAGATGTTGCCAGTTGTGTGATAACATAATTAAACTGTTCTGTGAGGGATTCCATAAAATTATTCAAATTGGACGAGCACTATCATTTTACCAATAAAGCAATTTAGGGCAATATGCAGTGTCATAACACTGATGTTATCCTCTCCGCCAGATTTTCCAATAAGTCGGAGGCTCTGCCGTGCCCAGCCCAATCTGACAATATGAACAGTTTACATGGCGATGCCTGAGAACTCACAGGGTTGTAAGGGCTGAATACCTATAGCAAGACTATGGCGATCCTCTCTCTTCCCTCCCTCTCTGTCTCTCTGAAGGTGTGTGTTTCCACATGTGCATAAGCAAGCATGCCTGCCACTGTGTGCCTCAGGAAGGAAACACACATTCAGAGGATCATACACCACAGCCTTTGGACACAAAGCACACAGGGAAAAGCGGCCTTTATCGCATGTCTTAGATATGCAGCAGTGCACAGATATGCAATTCTGCTGTGGAAAACACACAAAGATACTGGCAAGGAATTCAGTTCAACTGTGTGGCAATATCTGTGTATTTTATTCCAGGCATAACCATCTCTGTTTTTCTGCCCTGAGCCCAATTATGGGGTTTTTGCAATTAACAAGAGATCTGACACAGTGAGAAGCTTCCTGGACACATCACTGCCCTGATTGTGTTCATCTTTTTCATTGAGATATGGGAGAGTCTAACTGTTAGTGCATTTTGTTGATCAGATCCAAGAAATCCACAGCTTTTGCTACTGTCTCAGCATGTGGGGGTCTATGTGTGCCAGTGCATGCCACTGTGTGTGTGTGTGTGTGTGAGTGAGTGAGTGAGTGAGTGAGAGAGAGAGAGAGAGAGAGAGAGAGAGAGAGAGAGAGAGAGAGAGAGAGAGAGAGAGAGAGAGAGAGAGAGAGAGAGAGAGAGAGAGAGAGAGAGGAGAGAGAGAGAGAGAGAGAGAGAGAGAGAGAGAGAGGGAGAGAGAGCCTGAGTGTTTATCGGCATGTGATATCAACACTTATCACCCTGCACTCTTCCCCGCCCCGAAGCTTGGTGCAGCAGAGTTTAGATACGCCGGCTGAGACGTGCATTTCCAGCTTCTCGGGCCTCCACAAGGGACCTTGTAAGCCTTGCATTATGCAAACACGCAACCTGTGCCTGCGCAGCTCTTCCTGCTGCCATTGAAGAGCCGCGTGAGAGTCTCTACCTTCTGTACACGCAACACCACAGATGTCCCACCAGAGAGAGTAAGGAGAAAAAAATAAACATTATCTTGCAAAAGGTGAACTGATATGCAATATACAATACTCCATAAGCTTTGCTGTTGTTGTTTGTGATATTGTTGGTGTATTTTTGTACCTCACATAGAGAGAGATGCCAATTTTTTTTTTTTGGAGACTGTTCCAAATTCATTAAAAAGGGCCTCCTGTCAAAGACAGGACTTTAATTTATGTAATTCTCTAAGGTGCAATCAGTTTTATCTTTTTTTTTTTTACTCGAGGAACTGCAAGTTTAAACATGATAAATATTTAAAGAATAGTACTGAAATTGACCATACATCATGGGAAGTACCAGTATGTGTCTGAACTTGCTGCGTATGTCCTGGAGACAACAGCGTCACAGGCTGCAGCGCACCTCCCCAACGTCACTGTTGTTGCTGTCTGTTTATATGGATACCACCATCGCTGTGGCTGCTATTCTGCACAGCATCACTTCCCGTTGTAAAATCATTTCAAAACAAAACAAAAAAAAAATCCCCATTTAGCATCTATTGTAGAAATTCAATCTCTACAACTTTTCTTTTTTTTCTGGTTGTTCTTTTTTCTTTTTTTGCATTTTCTTCACTTCCTCATGAGAACAGAAAACCACAACTTCTGGTACACAAGCAAAACAAAAACAAAACAACAACAACAAAGACAATCAACACACTAACCAAAAGTTGTCGGACGAATACAGTTTGGACAAGCAGGTTTATCTTCTTTTTTTTTCTTCTGAGAAATGAAATATTCAGTAGCAAACAGAGCACAGGCAAAGAACTGAGACCCACAAAAATAGACCCCATCAGAAAGAAACACGTTGAAGTTCAATGGTCAAAAAGCATAACCTAAAGTCTTTTATTATTTCTTTAATTATTATTATTATTATTATTATTATTTCACAACCAAATTAATTTGGGTGTGCTTAAATGTTAACAACACAAAGGATCGTTTAATTTTCTTGAAAGTGATAAAAAATCAATCCCTGATTAACTTCTGAAGCAACATATTCAGAAAGAGAGACAGAGAGAGAGAGAGAGAGAGAGAGAGAGAGAGAGAGAGAGAGAGAGAGAGAGAGAGAGAGAGAGAGAGAGAGAGAGAGAGAGAGAGAGAGAGAGAGCACGAGAGAGAGAGAGAGAACACTTTATTTTCTCCCTTGGTGATTAAAAACCAGTATTTGACTTACTAATAGAGATGCTGAAATCAAGCTTATGGTCCACTTCCCCCAAAACTGACTAGTCTACAAGATGAATTCCCCTGTCAGGCTCAAGATGATCAAACAGATTACAATTATTTTATCCCCCATCTTTATTAATGAGCACTGTCTTTCATAGTTATGTTCCCTAATAAGAATAAATGATATGCCAATGCCAGGTTTGTTGTTCTCACTGACTCAGGGGACTCTAATACATTTGCACTTTGAGTACGAGAAAATTTTAGATTGATTTTTGCATAACCTAAAGGGGTAAAGGCGTCTTGGATGTTTTGCAGAGAACAAAGGAAGCAAAAAAAGAAAGTGCATCAGTTAGTCATATATTAGCGTGAGCTGCAAATAAAACTTAAAAGACAGACTGTGAAATGCCACCAAAAGTAAAAAGTTATCAAGTAATTGAGCGAAGATCTTAATGCCCAGGGGACAATTAACATGGTTCATGGTGCATGAGTGAAAATCCTGGGTTAGTCTAATGGGAGAATAAAAAGACTGCCTGCCTGCCTTCCCAGGAACACTTCTTTGGTAAGTAGCCTATCAAAGCCCAATGTCAGCAGCTGAAAGTGAGACATCTCGTCCTTCATCCACAGCCATGCACCATTTATCACACAAAACAATTAATGTGCCTCCCTCCGTTTCAACTCAAACCACAGGCCGCAGAAATTAACCCTCAGATTAGTACAAAAGGCACAACCCCCCCCCCCCCCGAAAAAAAAAACACCTGCTATTTATGGTTTTATAAAGGGGAGGGAGAAAATGCTGCTGTGATACACTGGCACTAGAAAAAAAAGGATGTTTCTTCCTTTGTATAAAATGCAAATAGAGATCCTGGAAAGCAATTGTTCTCCTTGGATGACCAGAGAACAAGGGCCATTCCTGGACACAAGTCCAGAGGCAAGGCTTTTTGATTCCTACCTTGGTATCAAGTGCACATCCATGATCTCTCATCTCTTTCTAGCTCTCTTTCTCTCTCTCTCTCTCTCTGGCTTTCTCTCTCTCTCTCATCACATTCATCAAAGTTGTAACCCCTGTTGTCTTTGCAGAGCGAATCAGAATGCGCCCCTGGCAAAGAATGAAGGAAAAGTCAACAGGAATTAAGTTTCAGTGCAACTGTTTACTCAACTGTGGCCTGCAGTTATTGAAATTTTATCCACGGTTTTGTGTGACTACTGCAGTAATGAATTCAGTATGGCTGTGATTTTTTCACTGACGACATACATGCTCATTTTGAACTGGAAAGGGAAAAATTAGAGGGGGGGAGGGATAGAGACGGGGGAGTGGGAAAGTAGTAATGGAAGAGAGATAGGCAATCTGGAAAAGCCATAAGGACAAACACTGAGACCAAAGAGCAAGATGAATGCCTAAAAAAATAAAATAAATATATATATATATATATATATATATATATATATATATATATGCATATATATATATCCTTCGTGACTTCCTGAACAAGTAAGTCTTCTCTTTCTCTCATATTTAGTCAAACGCTTCCTGCCTCGTACACTGATAGTATTGATTAACAGAACCACCACGGTGACTCAGCTATCCCAAGTCACACGCCATGAACTTGTGACATCATGCGCTAGGACTGTGTGGTATGGCAGCCTCATGCTATCCCATCATTCCTGTGTGTCACCAATTTACTGTTAAAGAAACCAGAGCTGCATAGCCATCACCACAAATTAAAGAGAAGACATCACCCATCACCATTTGATTGTGTCATGATGCCACATTTCAAGTGAAATTAAACATATTTAAGCACTGTTAACTCCCGAAAACCCGTTGTTACACATTCCTCTGTTGTTCCTCTCCCTGTGTGAGCGCTGATTGATGTGCTGCGACAGCCGATAGCAGCGGGGAGCCTGTGCATCATCACCACACAGTCATTCCAACCGATGGGCCAAGATTGCAGGAGACACACTGATCTTTTCAATGCTATTTCCTTAAAAACGCTGTCGTGTGCCACACATAACACTGACACCAACAGAAAGAGCACGTCTGTTTGCCTCAAGTCTATGACGGTGAAAATGTTTTGGGCTTCACAAATAATAAAGCTGGCAAAAATCCCCGTGCCTTATTGGTTGGACACCGCAGAGTGTTGCATTAGTTCTGAGTGTTAGGCGTGTTTACAACGAGCCGCGGGACAACTGTCACACGATTGGGATGTTACGGCGCCTCCGACTGTCTAAGGAATCCTGCGACGCCCACACACCTACACACTTAAAATGTGTCCAACCACCTTGATAAATATTTCACCAAAAATGTAGATGTTGTATGCTACAATAAACATGTTGGCCACCAAACACTCAATCACAGCGACAGAGCACTTCCCTTCTTTAAATATTCAAAATATCCCTCAATATACATAAATAATAATAATAATGTGTTTATGTACTAGCTGTACTTTGGGGTGGGATTAAATATTAAGTGGCACTTTAAGAAGGGGGATTGGGCCTGCTGTTGACATGGCTTAATGAGGTGAAGACAGGTGTGAAAGGGGAAACTGGTTTACCTGGTGCTGCTGGAGATGCAGGAGGTCTGCTGCTTTCACCTCCACCGACGGCGTGGCGCTATTGGGCCTCCCCTCTCTGACTCCACCCTCAACACTTGTGCCTCCGTTCTGACTGGCTGGGCCGTTGGTTGTCGCCTCCGTCCCAGATTCTTGCATCATGACTTAAAAACCTGAGAGGAGACAGAGAAAGAGAGAAGAAGAGAGTCAGAGACAGAGACAGAGAGAGGGAGAGGGGGATAGAAAGAAAGGCCAAAACAGCTGTTAAAACACACAGGAATGAGGTTGTGTTTCAACTTGCGGCCAAAGTATAAACATGTGTCATATTCTTT